>NW_025920710.1:0-32249 GCF_902686445.1 Sciurus carolinensis | reverse complement strand
CAAATCAGCATCCATTGCCATGGAAACCTCTGGGTAGGTGGAGGTGATGAGGGCACTGATGACCTGCATGGAGCCTACCCGAGACTTTTACCCAGAGCCTCCCAGCATCTCTGTGGTCTGCGAGCAAAGATATGGAGGCCAGAGGAAGCAGTAAAGGCTTTCACATTCCACTGCCAATGCTGATCAGAAAGGCACATGGTAGACTCTTCCACTCTATCTCTGACCAGGCTGAATGAGGACATCTCCTTTCCACTCCAGAGCACTGAACCAGGCCATCATCTCATAGGGCCAGGAAAACCTGTCATCTGGGATTTCCAAAATAACACACACTGCCTTGCTTCTGGATGGAGGCAAATATTTCTATTGTATTTTCACTACAAATCTTTCCTTTTTGCAGGGTTATTAGTGCCTCAGGTCAGGGTCATAAATCAACCAAGATCAGATACTTTTCTCCAGTTATGGAGAAACTCATCTCCTATGTACACACAGGTTGATCATTCTATCCCTCTCACCTGTGTCCTGGACACACTGTCCAAGATCTGGTCAGCAAAAAATCTGCAGCCACATTCCCAGGCAAAGACAAAATCTGCCCCAGGACCACACTGTCCTCCAAAGACTCAGGATATCCAGAATCTGAAATAAGGTCATTGAAGAAGAGACTTCTGATCTATCTCACAGTGCAGGAGTCTTCCTCTGAGTGTGGTCACTGGGATACAACATCCACAGGGCATGGTGAAGTGGCCACACCTGGAGTACCAGCTACCAGGTGTGTGAGGTTCCAGAATCCCATGTTTGAGACCAGTCTGGGCCGCTTAGTAAGACCCTGTGTTTAAATTAAAAAATCGTCTGGCAGAAAGATCCTTAATTCCACATGCAGTATCTCAAATCAACAAATATATGTAGGTTTAAACATTCAGAGACAGATGTATCAAGAGCCAGCATCAGGTTCCAGTATGATCCCTGACCTCCTGTGGAGAAGTTGAGTACCCAGAAGTACCAGTCTCACCCTGTCTCACATGCCTGTACATGCCCCTGGTCACAGTCATATGCTGGGCTCAGCTAGGTGTTTCTAGATGTGATTGCCTGGTTTCTATCTTGGTCTTTTTCTCATATTGATCTGGATGTGCACAGTACTGAACAAAGTCTGGAACTGACCCCTGGCCTTGTACCTCATCTCCTATGTACACACAGGATGATCTGTGCTCCAGAAGTTAAATATAGGAAAGCCTAAGTATCTGAATGAACCCACCACCAAGTGGGGATCCCTCAGTAACTTCTGCCTGTAATCTCACTGGAACACCCAGGCAGAATAGCCTCACAGGCCACAGGACAGGAATTGTTCCTCCTTGACCAGCTCCTGTCTGCATCCTCCTCCTGTATGGTGCTGCCTGTACCACTCAGAGCATGGCCCTAGGGCAAATGGGTCTAGGTTTTGGTATCTGACTTGCCCCTCTTTGCTTGGGTAACACTGGCAAATGAACATCAACCCCTTGAATCTCTTCTGCCACTTGGAAGCTGAGGCAATCACTGATCCCTTATAGTTTTGATACAGATTGTACATGACCCCATGTGTGTAGAGTATCTGGCACTACTCAGGGCATAAAGGATGCTCGCAACCATGGATGCTCTGCCCTACAATCTCCACAGGAGGGTAAAACCAGGAGCCTCCTCCTACCCTCATACCCTCAGGTCAGAGCCCATATGGGTGCCCCCTCCCATCACACTGCCAATCCTTCCCCACAACCCCCACACAATGTTTACTCACCTTCTCTGCTTCTCCACCAATATCCCACAGTCTGGCTCTCCCTGGAGCCTCCAGAGCACCCCAGAGGAGGCTCAGTGCCAGATTGGGTTACTCCTGAGGAGAACAGTCCTGCAGCTCAGAGAGGGCCCAGTCTGACCTCAAGAATGATGAGTTCAGCTCTGTTGCAATGCCTTCTTGAGGTTGGCATGCAGGCCTGGCCAAGGCAAGACTGAGGATGGGGCCTTTTGGAGTAAGTTACAGGGCTGCTGGGAGAATGCTGCAGGAAACTTTCAGGTATAGCGCTCTCCAGAAAGAGGTAAGCAGCCAGAGCAGAGCTCGATGTGTGAGGACTGCTCTATATCTTCCAGAAAACAAATGTTTCACAAGGGACCATGCTAAGGAATACCACAGTTTTCCTTGACATCCTACCTGTGCACAAATGCACACAGCCCCATTGTCAAACTGCAGAACCACACATGTGCAGAACCAGGGCACCTCAGTTAAATCCATCCCACAGCCCCTGTTCCCACTCTCCAGGTGTTCTTGCAGTTGCACTGTGGCCCTGCACTGTGTCCAATTCCTCTGTTGCTTTACCTTCACTGTTTACCACTTGAGCTCTTTCTCCCTCTCTGAAGAACAAATTCCACATCACATTGCCCTGCACATTTCATGGGACCCTCCTGCCTTACTGCATGAACAACTCTCCTTTCAAGTGCTTCACAATTTCTAGACATGGTCCAGTGGCAGAGCATCCTCTGATTGTTCCATCTGCATTAGTGACCCCAGGAAGGTGAGCTTGGGTCTGTGTCATGTTCTTGTCTCATTTCTAATGAGCTTTTTATTTATTTATTTATTTATTTATTTATTTATTTCTAATGAGCCACTGGCTCTTTGGACTTGAATATTTGGAAATGTCCATTTTAACTCCTTCTCACTGGCACTTGGTATTTTCATGTTAAGAAAGACTTTGCCCACTAAGAGTGTGCCATCTGACATCCCTCTCCCTCTTTTATTTATGTTACCAAGTGCTGAGTCCTCAGACCTCACAAGGGTGAATGACTGTGTCCTCCATCTTAGTGTCAGTGGATTCTTTTTCTCCTGAAAGTCCCTATGGATTTCTCTGCATGGAAGCAAGTGTGATATTCTAAATCTCTGACTTCAGGTTCAGTGAAAGTGAGCAGAGGCAAAACCCAGATTTTCCCAGGGGTTTGGGTTCCTCAAGAGGTATGCATCAAGGTGGCCACAGGAAAAGAGTAATAGGAAGGGACACAGGAAAGGAGGAGACTGGGGAGGACATCAGCCCTTGACCCTGGCTGGGAGCAGGAAATGCAGTGTCTGGGAGAGCCTCCACACATGGGCTATGGACAGAATTGGCCCTGCACCCAAACACTTCCAGATATGCTACACCTCTCTAGGCACCATGTGTGTCTGGTAACCTGTGTGTAGAAGTCAGTGCTGGACATGGGAAGGACTATGCACTTGGACCTGTCAGCCCACCATGACTTCCAGAATCAGAAACTGAATGAGGCACCGCTAGCTTGCTGTTCTCCCACCTGTGAATTGAGGATTGCTGCACCAAATCTTGCCCTCACACCTGCTTAGGACTCACCTGATTCACATTCACAGGTATCCAGTCTATCTAATATCCCTGATCAGGATGCACCTGATTCATGTTTATAGGCAAACACAACACTGCTCTAATTCAGTTCCCTTCCTGGCCATGCCCACCCTGGGTCACGTGAAGCATCCACAACAGGAAAATGAGCAGCTACCTCCTACTGTAGGATAGTTTCTTGTTTTGTCCATTGACTCCAATTAATGCAGTGATCCTGCAAAGGCTAATAAAGCACAAATGCATATCTATTTAGCCAATACATGGTGAAGAACTACAGAAATGTGTGGAACTTGCTTCCTGCATTCAAAAATAGCATCATTTCCACCAGGAACACCCACTTATTTTGCACAAAGGAGTTGGGTGCAACAAATGTTCCTTTTGATCTGATTTTTTTTTTTTTGCATTAAAAAAAGGAAGGGAGTAGCCTGGGCACTTTTGGGAAAGGGCACACATCCACAGACCCAGAGGAGACACAACACTGGTGGATGAGGAGTGCAAATCCATAGAATCCAGAAGAGTCTGAGTAATGGTGGATGATAGGTACTCACCAGAGGATGAAGAGCAGACTGAGAACAGAAAACTAAGGGGTACTTGGTAATAATATTCAGCAAAAATGAGCAACTGTGCATGAGTGACTCTCACCACAGGACTCAGAAGACCCTGAGCAATGGTGTGGTAGGTGAGGTTAAGACTGAAACCAGGGAATGCTGACTACTCTTAGACTGTATATGCTCATACACAGAAGGAAGATGAGGCAGAGAAAAGATTGACTAGGGGAACATAGCACATGGCTCAGATGAGAATGAGCACTGCTGGGTGAGGGTACTCACACAGAGATCCAGAAGAGTACTAAGCCCTACCAGATGAGGTGCAATCACCAAGAGAACATGGAGGGGAAAGGGTACTGGAGGGAAAGTCTCAGTCAATAGCAATATTTATCAAAAACTGAACTCCTATGTGCAATGGGAGATCTCCAAAGGACTCATATGACACTGATAAAAGGTGTATGAATGGAGATTAAGGACAAGACCCAGATAAGACAGAGAACTGTCAGATGAGGGCCACTCACCCACAAGACAAAGAGCAGTCTCAGCAAGGTTTGCCTTAAGGAAAACACAAAAAGACAGAGAAAAGACTGTGTATTCTTTAGTGAGGGGCAGTCACCCAACGAACCCAGAGAGGAATGAGGAAGGAATGGTTAGGTAACTCAGGAAAAAGAAACAGAGAAGACTGGGCACTATTGTAATAGTGGTGCTCACCAACATAGCTCAAAAGAAACAGAGCAATGGTGAGGTATGTTAGGTTAAGAAAGAACCCAGAAAAGACTGAGCAATATTAGGCTACTTATGATCACACACAGAAGCCACATGAGGTTGAGATAAGATTGTAAACAGTAAGGCCCTGAGTTCGATCCCCAGCACCAAAAAAAAAAAAAAAAACAAAAAAAAAACAAACAAACAAAAAAAAAAAGATTGTAAACAGGAACTTAGCACATGGCACAGAGCACTGCTGCATGAGGTACACTCAAACAGAGGTCCTGGAATATACTGAGAACTTCTGGATGAGGGGTGCTCACACAAAGAACTCAGAAGACCCTGGGCATTGTTTGTTGAGAGAAGGTTTAGGGTCAAACCCAGAGAAGACAGAGCCAAGATAGATATGGGGTGCTTGACTACAGGATACAGAGGAGACAGAGGTCTTCTGCAAGAGGGGTTCTCACCCATAGAACTCAGAGTTTTGGGAATTTTTGAAAGTGTCACTTGGACCAATGTTTCATTCACTTCAGGAATAAATGGCAGCGGTCCCTTATCAAAGGTCAAAAGAAGTCTCTATTATGATGGGAAATTGTCCTTGGCCATATTTCACACTGTCCCTTGAAGGTGTACAATGTGCCTGACTCAGAGTTCCTAGGAGCTTTTCTCTTTTGTCCAAAGAGAGCAGTCTGTGAAATATCAGAGAATATCCTGAAAATACTTAAATATATGCTTTCAATCCACTGTTCAGAAAGATGTCAGAAATACTGGCATGCTATATCACTTGAGGAATGGTGTGAAAATGGTGAATGATGAGTGGTAGAATTAAGTTCTCTGTGCTGTGGGAATTGACATCACTTAAATTGTCTTGGGGCTTCAGGCATTGGTGACGAGCCTGTCTGCATTTAGTAGCTATGGCCTATTAAGGTTGTTTAAAAGAAGAAGCAACCACATCTCTCTAACTGTCCACAGTCTCATTGGCATGGATACACAGGTAAGGCTGAGATGGTATATTGACATTAGCAGGACTCTCCCAGAGAATTCACTAAGGAAACCAGGTTGCCTAGGTCTCATTGGAGAGTGGGTAATGGTAGATTAAATCTATCCACACAGAATACCCAGATGAAACTGAGCACTGGTGGAAGAGATGCACTCATCCACACTCATCCACAGGACTCAGATGACACTGAGCAATGGTGTATGAATGGAGTTTAAGGACAGGATCCAGAGAAGACTGAGTACTTTTAGTTGAGAAATCTGAGCAAGGATAGCCTTGGGGAACCTAGAACATGACACAGAGAAGACTGAGAACTCTTAGGTGAGGAAAACTCACCAAAGGGACAAGGGTAGAATGAGCAAGGAATGTTTAGGTAGCACAGAAAAAATACACAGTGGAAACTAAGCACTGTTAGTTGAAGGTGGCTCACCACAGGACCCAGAGAAGAATGAGTAACATCAGGTTAGGTGAATTAGCAACTAAAACAGAATGTTGAGCAATGTTTGAAAAGGGACTATCATCAAGAGGACCTAGTAGAGTCTGAGCACTAGTGGGTGAAGGGCACTCAGCCCCAGTAGTCAGAGTACCCTTAGAAATGATGGGTGAGTGGAGATTTAGGGAAGGACCCAGAGGAGATTGAGCAGAGTTAGATGAGGGGTGCTTGACCACAGGAACTAGAGGAGAATGTCCTCTGTTGGGAGAGGGGTGTTAATCAAGATGACTCAGCCCCTAGATCATTTTCAAGAGAAAAGTTCACATTTACTTCAGGAGTGGTAGGACAGTGGTGCTTCATAAATGTTCTGAAGAACTCCTCCATGATGATGGGAAATTGTCCATGGCAACATTTTAGACTGTATCTTGAACATGTTCATTGTGCCTGATCCAGAGGTCTTAGGTGGTTTTATCTCTCATCAAAAGAGAGCAGTCAGTAATATATCAGAGAAGATCTTGAAAATAATTAAATATAAGCTTTCCATCCACTGATCAGAGGGATGGCAGAAATCCTGGGCATACTACATCACTACATCACTCATAAGAGCTGAGTCACTTGAGCAAAATTGTGGAAATGATGGACTATGAGTGGTGGAATGAGGTTCTCAGTGCTATTGGAATTGACAACCATTAAAATTATGTTGTGTTTTCAGACATTGGTGAGGAGGCTGTCTGTCTGGCATCACCAAAGGCCTACTGATATTGTTGGAACTGGAAGTATCTACACTTTCCAAGTTTGTTCGCTAGTGTTGGTCTGTACATGCATTTAAGTCCAGAGATGTACATTGGCCAAAATGTGACTGAGAGTTCTCTAACAATACTACCTAGGGTTCAGTCGAGAGTGAGAACTGGGGGGTGAAGTTTTCCCACCCACAGTACTGAGAGGAGACAGAGCACTTATGTGAGAGGGAATTCACCCATGGGACAAAGAAGACCCTGAGCAATGGTGTGTGAGAGGAGCCTAAATAAAGAACCCAGAGAAGTCTGAGAACTCCTAGGTGACGAGTGTTCAACCCCAGGGCAGAGGACACTGAGTACTGCTGGTCTGGGGGCCTGGCTCACAGGACAGTTTATGTACTTAGTAATCAGGTGAATATAGTGCTCACTGTTCTCCTTTTGTCTGCTTTTCTGATGTGATGTTGAGGCTGATCTGTGGCCTCATGGAATCTTTCCTGTATCCTCTCCTCCCCAGTGTCCTCTCCCCATGGTGGTCTGGGAACAGTGCCCAGGCCAGCCTCTCTCCTTAACTCCCATACAGTTTCTGATGTCATAATGGCATGGGGGAAGGACAGGCACAGCTGACTTTGTTATCAAGCCCTTGGAGAGGGTGTGAGGCCCTTAGTATGATCTGTGTCCACCAGTGTAACCTTTCTTTAGACTAATGACCTCTGCCTCCTCTGGCTTCAGTTTGAGGTCTGAAGAGCCTGGTTTCAGCTTGTTTCTGATATTGTTGTCACTGAGTTTATGAATGTCTGGTTTGGGGGTACTGTCCATGCATCAGGCATTAGTTCACAATGTGTAACAGAACTTAAGTGTTCCATCCAGTGCCTGCTGGAACCAGGGTCTCTTTGCCCCACCATGTGCACAGGGACCCAAAGTTTGGTCTTTCACATTTTGTTCCTCATGATCAGCCCTGAGACACCTGTTTTTCTCCTCTCCCCTCCCCTTTTCCAGCCCTTACCTGGCATGTGCACACTGCTTAGTATCTGTCCCTACTGGAACCATACCCAGACATGATTTACTGGGTCTTTGACACTGATAGTAAGAGTCACATTCTCCTGTGAGGTCCTCAGTGTCAAGTGGGATGAAAGTAGACCACAGGACCTCAATCTTTCCTTGTCCCTAGGACTTTTCAGTCAGGTCACCTGTGACCAGGTTGACCTGCCCCTCCACCACAGACCTGCCCAGAGTCCCCAGTGCTACAGAGTGTGGCATGTAATTATTATCACCCTGCCTCCCCCACAGATTTCCCCAGGGGCAAGTGTTTTATAGGAGGCTAAAATGCCTGAACTCCTGGGGAAGTAAGCAAATGGACCTTGTGTGACTGCAGGACTGCAGCACAGCTGGGGATGCTTGGTCAAGAAGGGCCCAGATTCTCTCCTCTTCTCACCCCCTATTTCTCCTTTCCAAGAGTTTCTGGGATTTACTAAAAGCAGCAGGTATCCTGGTGATGATTAGGGTGGCAGTGTACCCAAACCCCAAGTTCTCAAACACCAAGCTCAAGGTGTATGCTGCTCTGAGGCAGCCTCAACCTGACCCATACCCTGAGTCCCTCTCCATTTCAACTCCTCCTACTTGTCAGGATGAGGAGGGCCCTCAGGTTGGGACCCTGGTGTCTCTCTAAGATGCTCAGGGTGACTTCAAACTTGATCCTTCTGCTTAACCTCCTGAGTGCCTGGCATCATAGGTGGGACACCCTGCCAACCTCATCCCCCTTCTTGTTCAAAAGGGGACCTTCCTTCACAAGGGCCATGTCAGGGAAGCCAGAAGAGTCAGACCACACTGAAGTCACTCAAGGAGCACAGTGGGTCTAAGGTCACACATAGTCAAGTTCATTTGTGTGTTGATGCTGAAGTCTGGTCAGTCACACTTTGAGAAGGGCCAAGCAGAGCCCTGAAAAGCTGCCTACCTGTACCATGTCTACAAAGGCTAATTGTATCAATATAAAATGCTCATTCAATAATAACCTGAGCATATAATGTTTCTCTCATGTGCCTTCCTCTCCTCCTGCCCCAGGCCAAATCTGTTCACTGGGAAAATTGGTCTGTGTTCAACTACAACCATTTTCCTCTTTAACTAGACATGGAAAAATGTTTCTCTCATATCACCTCCCCTCAGAACTGTGAGTCTTGTCATGAAACTAAGGTTTCTGGCAGAAATGCTTTCAAATATGAAATTAAACATTCATTAGAAATTTTTCCCTTCAGATGGTTTTCCAGCAGAGCATTTCACAGGGTCAGAACAGAAGAGGATCCAGTCACCTACCATTCTGTTCCTCTTCAAATAATGCCAGTGTTTCAGTTTCTCGACATTTTCTCCTGTCTTAAATCAACTGAATAGAACACAGTTAAAAAAAGTAGCACTTTTAAATGGAAGTTCATTCCAATGAGTTTCCAGCAAGATGCTGTAGTAAAAACTAGGTCCCCTTGTGACCTGGATTTCTTAAGAGTAGGCATTTCTAGAGATGAAATACCTGTCAGGAGCTGATAGTTTATAACATTCTCATGAAAATGCTGATGTATTTAATCAGCAAGTTCTTGAAGAATGAAACACACCAGATTTTTATGGCATGAAATTCAAAAGTCAACTGCAGTAGTATGTGGGAAGTAGTAGACTTCTGGGGCATACTCCCAGTATCTCTGCAAATGAATTGGACTTGTATACTTGGGCCTACTCCATGTCAGCCTAAATGTCAGCTGGGAACCCTAGAAATGATGACAAAAGAGAGCTGATATTTGTACTGCATTTTCTCCGTCTGTCGTATGGTGCGTTGGGAAGATACTGTTTTTTATTTGATTTGTTTTGTTTTTAAGAAATGAGGGAGTTTATATCGAATGCATATTACTATTTCTGCTGATGGCCCAAAGTGAGTATTTAAAAATTGGTATCCTATTTGGAGTTCTATAAGCCTCTTGTACTTGGTTTTCCATTTCATTCTTCAGATTTGGGAAATTTTCTGATATTATTTCATTGAATAGATTGTTCATTGCTTTGGTTTGTTTCTCTAAGCCTTCCTCAATCCAAATAATTCTTAAATTCGGCCTTTTCATGATATCCCATAATTCTTGTAGATTCTGTTCATGATTTCTTACCATCTTCTCTGTTTGGCCAACATTGTTTTCAAGATTAAATAATTTGTCTTCAATGTCTGAGATTCTGTCTTCCAGGTGTTCTATCCTATTGGTTATGCTTTCTATGGAGTTTTTAACTTGGTTTATTGTTTCCTTCATTTCTAGGATTTCAGTTTTTTTTTTTCAGTATCTCTAACTCTTTATTGAAATGATCTCTTGCTTCCCGTATTTGGTCTTTTAACTGTTGATTGGTGCGATCATTTAATGCCTGCATTTGCTCTTTCATCTCCTCCTTCAATGCCTGCATTTGCTCTTTCATCTCCTCATTAGCTTCCCTGATCGTTTTAATTATGTACATTCTGAACTCCCTTTCTGACATTTCTTCTGCTGTGCTGTCATTGGGTTTTATTGAGGTAGTATCTAGGTATGTTTGGGACATTTTCTTCCCTTGTTTTCTCATATTGGTCAGATGTCAGTGGGAATCTGAGATATTGCAGATTTCCTCTATTGGCTTATAGTGTCCCGGTAGATTTCCAGTGTATCACCTCCCAGCCTTCAGTAGCCTGAAGTCTTGGAGAAACTTGATAATGCAGTGCTTCCAAAGAAAGCTGTCCCTAGCCCCCTACTGGTTCCAGGGCTTGGAGCTGGTTCTGTGTGGAAAGGCTCTCACTGGGGCCCTGCACCATGCAGCTGGCCATGTCGGGGGAGCCCACCACCGGAGTGTGGAAGGCTGCCTGGGAAAGACTCTAGCTGCCCTGCCCTGCTCTGATAAGCCACCCCTATCTGTGCCTGCTGCCCAGGCCAAGTTTCACCCAGTGGGGGAGACTCATCCTGTGACTCTATTTTTGTCCAAGTCTCTCAATGCCTCCCCTTCTTGAGTCCTGGGTTCTGGAGCGACTGGAGATGCAGTCACCCTCTAGGCCACCATCTTGGATTGCCCCATGGAAAGAGCCTGCAGCCTGAGTGGGCAGAGCTGCCTGGAGAAGTCTCTGGCTGCTCTGCCCTGATCCCAGAGGCTGCTTGCAGATCAAAGCTCTCCGTTGGCTCGGGGACTTGTGGCTGGCTCTATGTAGAAAGGGTCTCACTGGGCGGTCTGTTCCGAGAAGTTAGCGTTGAAAGGCACCTCCCAACGCAGGGGTCCAGGCTGCTTGGGGAGGTCTCTGGCTGTCCTGTCCTGGTCCCTGAAGCCACTTGCAGGACAGAGCATGCCATGCTGGCTCTGGGACTTGGAGTTTGTTCTGATCAGGAAGGCTCTCACTAGGGGGCCTGCTCCAAGAACCTGGAGAAGCTGGCTGTGTGGGAGGGGCCCAGTCCCGGAGTGCACAGGGCTGCCTGTGGAAGACTCTAGCTGCCCTGCCCTGCTCGGATAAGCCACCTCTATCTGGGCCTGCCACTCGGGACGAGCTTTACCCAGTGGGCAGACTCACCCGTGGCTCTATTTTGGTATCCTATCCCTTAATCACTGAAGTTTCAGCTTCAATTCAAATGAAGAATTTTTACAGACTTTTGTTGATTTCATGGATGTTCTGAGGCCATACTTTGTAGAATTGTGTGAAGTATGTGGTGTTCTCATCATTGCCATGGTTCTGGGAATTTTTTGATTGTGCTTTGTACGGTAAGAAATGATACAAGAACATGTGTTTGAAAGAACTTACATTTAAAGAATAAAATCGGAGACATTAGGTATGAGGCTTGTTTGTGTTGGATGTAAGCAATTTCAAGCAAATAAAAAGAATTTTGTGTCTTGGAAATACTTTAGATTCTCTTGTTTGTGATTTATAACTCCCATCACATCTTTAGTTATTCTTCAAAATGGTCTATTGTTGAAATTCAGGGTTCACTCTAGTGGTTGTCATTTTTGTATTTTAACAGAGATATATTTTTTTATTTAAATCTCTGATGTTGAGTGCACTATTTTGAGATCCATCATTCAGTAGTGCACTTCTGAATTTGTACTTATTTAAATTTAAGTGCTTGTGTGTTTTTCCATTCCCATAAGCCATTACATAAGTTTATATTTCATTCCATTTTATTCTATTCCACAATGTACTTGTGCAGAGTAAGGAAAGACTTTACTCAGAGCTCATATGCCAGAAAAGCCAAATCACTAATTTCCCTAGACACTAATTTTAAAATAAATTACTATAATTAAATTGCAGAGGGCTCAATAGAGTAGACAGAGAACAGGGAAAAACAGGTTTAAGGATGAGTGCTGGGGACAAAATTAGAGTTAATTATTGTCCATGTTTTTGTGATCATGTCAAAATGCATCCTAACAATAGATGCAACTAAAAAAGTGAAGACAAATCTGGCTCACTCTGGAAGGAGACCTATTTAACTTCTTTGTTTTCACACAAAGCAATCCCATGTGTCTTGAATGCTACCTTCTGTCTTCATTCTCTATTTCCCACTCTTCCTCCCTCTCTTGCTACTTTTCTATCCATCAGTAGATATCTCCATTTACTCTCCAGGATTTCTTCTCATAATCAAGCACTTGGAAATCAAACACTGCCAGAGAATATAGTCATTGATATTGAGTGTCAATACTCTTGAGTTTTTTATTTTAGACAGACATGAGAAATGTCGGGGTTTCTAGAGCCCCCGGCCTTAGACATGGTCAAGATGGCGCCTGATGCTGAGCCAAAAGCGGCCAGCTATACAGTAAACAACCAGCGAATTCCAATAATTGGCTAGTTAACGATGTGACTAGAGCATGCCCCCTCGTGTACCCATCCCGCGCCTGCAGCTGTCCGCGTTTATCTCGTGTACTCTCCCCTGATTGACTGAAGTGTATATAAGCCTGGTGGGTGGGAGAGTAGGGGGCAGAAGCTGAGGAAGAGACGGAAGAAGCGGAAGAACCGGCGGCGGCGACGGCGGCGACGGCGGCCGCGCCAGCAGCGGGAGCGGAGCTGGAAGGAGGGAGTACGCGGGAGTGGAAGGAGCTGGGAAAAGGGAAGCTGAGAGTGCGCAGAAGCTAGGGGTAAGAGAAGCGTAGGAAAGAAACTGTGCACAATAAACTTCCAAAGCTTCAGACGTTTGCCGTGTCTCTCTCTGCGGGCAGAGGGGACGCGACAGCTGGTGCCGAAACCTGGGAGGATAAAAGGGACAAGGTAAGATATCTTAAAATCTTTTAACAAGCTAAACCGGTTATAAAGAAGTCAAAAAAGGTAAACAGGTAAAGGAGAGGCGCCTCGACGTTCGCGGTATAGCGACTATCCGGATACGCGGAATGCGGTCCAGTTAAAGGGTATCAGGACACGCTATCAGCGGTCCTGGGGGCACGCGGAATGCGGTCCAATTAAAATAAAAATAAGGACACACGGAAGGTGGTCCGGTATCAGGACACGCCATTAGCGGTCCTGGCGCGTGGAACGCGGTCTAATTAAAGTGAAAGTAGAAACACGCTTGAAGCGGTCTAATTAGGTAGTACGTGAAAAGCCGCTATAAAAATTTTAATGCGCACCTGATAGTTTTCCTTTCAGTAATCTCGTTGCTCCTGGCAGCTAGGCCACTGTTATTGTAATTTCCAAAACTAAAGCTATTCAAATTAGTAACAATGGGGTCTGAATGCAGCAACCCCTCAGGGAACCATTAAAGAAAAATGGGATGCCATTGAAAAAAAAAAAAAAAAAAACAGCTAAAGTAAGAAAAGCCGCTTAGTGTGCCACAAGGGGGATCTTCATGAACAGGGTCTAATAGTAACAGAAAAGAACGCTTAAAGAGAATAAAGTGAGGAAAAATTGAGTGGTGGTGACCTAGAAAATAATTGCTCAAAAAATCTAAGAACAAGGGAAAAAAGGGAACTAAGTCTAACATAAAGAACCCCCAAAAGGAATAACCAAGTGGTAGTGAAAACTTAAGAACAAGGGAAAAAGGTAGGAGAAACCTAAGCCTAATAAAAAGAGCTTCAAAATTTGTAGAACCTGCCCGTATTTGAGGAGCAAATGGAGATACCATCAACCATTAGAAAAACATTAAAGAGGCAGTTAAGACTTGGAGACAGCTATGCAGAGCAGTGTTATCTGGAGAACAATGGCTAATTGGGGAAGCTCAGTAGCAAGAAATAGCTGTTGAAACTGCTTGCAGAAACATAGTGGCAAGGTTTCCTTATAGAAATGTTAATAGGAGAAGGCCAATACATTTCAATAGATGCACAAAATCAGCAGCAAGGAGATAATGCCCTAATAAAAGATAAGAGATAACTATAGTAAAATCTGTTACACCTTATGCCCCAGGGCTATGTCCAAGATGCAGAAGAGGAAGTCATCGGAATAGTGCCTGTCAGCCTATTAGAGATAGGGAGGATAATTTCCTAGGGTTGAATCCTGAACTTCAAAAAAGGGGAGACAGGGCCCTCCCCGGGGCCCGCAACAAATATACGGGGTAATTCAACAAGTTCCCCGACGGTGGTATCCTCCCACAGAGAAGGGGAGCGCAGGGCCACCTCAGGGAGTGCAGGATTGGACATCTGTGCCACCTCCAGGCTCATATTAACCCCAGATATGGGGGTGCAGATGATTGATACTGATTGGCATGAAAAAATCCCACAAAATAGTGTAGGACTATTACTAGGTAGAGGTTCCTCAACACTAAAAGGACTTATAGTACACCCAGGGGTCATTGATCCTGATTTCACTGGACAAATAAAAGCCTTGGTCTCTTCACCAAAAGGAATTACGGTCATCTCTCCAGGGGATCGCATTGCACAAATGCTTATATTGCCCAGTCGACATTCTTTGTGGCCCAGTAAAAATACAAATAAAAGACAAGGAAGTTTTGGATCAACAGGAACCACTTTAATAAACCTTACTATGGATATGGAACAGAGGCCCCTCCTAAAATTAAAAGTGGGAAATATGGAATTTACAGGTTTATTAGATATGGGAGCAGACAAAAGTATTATCAGTGCAATGGTCTGGCCAAAGCACTGGCCATTGATCACAGCAGCTCAGAGCTTGAGAGGCCTAGGAGTAGCAGAGAGCCCCAATCAAAGTGCTTCCTCATTATCATGGAAAGATACAGAGGGACACACAGGAATATTTCAACCATATGTCTGTAATGTTCCTATTAGTCTATGGGGACGAGACGTCCTGCAGCAAATGGATATGAAACTCACCACTGACCAGATTTACCAAGGGACTCCTGTAAGAAATATGTTACAAAATATGAATTATGATGATAAAAAAGGATTAGGAAGACATAGCCAAGGATCTACCCAACCACTGCCTTTACCCCCACCAAAAAATGATTCTCATGGATTGGGTTTTTCCTAGGGGCCACTGATAAGCCATCAATCCCTATAATATGGAAAGATGATAAGCCTCGCTGGATTCCACAGTGGCCCCTAACAAAAGAAAAACTAGAGGCAGCTCATAAGTTAGTACAAGAGCAGGTACAAGCAGGTCATTTACAACATTCTACCTCTCCTTGGAATACTCCAATATTCTTAACAAAGAAAAAATCAGGAAAATGGAGGTTATTACATGATTTAAGAGCCATAAACGAACAAATGTACCCTATGGGACCCATCCAATGTGGACTCCCTCTTGTCACTGCACTACCAAAAAATTGGCCTACTATTATTCTGGATTTAAAGGATTGCTTTTTCTCTATACCCTTGCACAAAAATGATTGTTGGAGATTTGCCTTTACTTTGCCCTCTCTTAATCACACTCAGCCTGACCAGAGATTCGAATGGACTGTGTTGCCTCAAGGTATGGCTAACAGTCCTACTATATGTCAAATATACGTAGATAAAGCGTTAACAACTACTAGACAAAAGTTTAAGAGATTGTTGATTTATCACTATATGGACGACATACTTATTTGCCATCCAGAAAAAGAAGTCTTGTTAGAAGCATTACAATTTATAACTCAAGCATTAGAAAAGAGAGGACTAACGATAGCCCCTGAAAAATTACAATTAGAGGAGATCCAAGAATATCTGGGTACAAGGCTCACTGCTACTACAGTCAGACCAATAAGGTTGACCATCAGGACAGATCAATTGAATACCTTGAACGATTTTCAGAAACTCTTAGGTGACATTAACTGGATCAGATCCTATTTAAAATTATCCACAGGGGAATTAAAACCTTTATTCGATATATTAAAAAGTAATCCTGACTTGAATTCCCCTAGGAAACTTACTCCCGAAGCACGGATATCCTTACAGCTAGTAGAGAATAGACTTCAGCAGTGTTACGTTGATCGTTGTGATCCTACTCAACCATTAAGTTTAATCATAATCTCGGAGAAACATACCCCTTTTGGCATAGTTTGGCAAGGAGGACCTTTGCAAAGTATAAATCTCCCTAGCTCTCCGGCTAAAACATTGCAATCATATCCCCAAGCTATTGCTCAGGTAATATTCAAGGGAATAGAATCTTGCATTACTGTTTTTGGAATCCATCCGTCTATTATTATAACTCCTTATTCCACTCAGCAAATTAAGTGGTTAATTAATAATGATGATGATTGGTCAGTATTACATTGTTCCACTTCAGCTCAGTTCGATAACCATTACCCCCAACATCCCTGGATTCAATTCTGTAAAAGTACTCCCATAGTTTTTCCAAAAGTGACTAGTGTCCAGCCTCTTAAAGACTGTGTAACCATTTTTACTGATGGCTCCAAAAATGGAGTAGGTGCAGTACTTATCAGTAAACAACTTCACACCATAATAGTTCCGCCCAACTCCGCACAGGTTACTGAACTTGCAGCTGTAATATTAGCCTTTAAATTAGCAGATAATCAGCCATTCAATCTTCTATCTGATAGCTTATATATCGTTAACGCTTTACAGGTTCTTGAAACAGTACCCCATATTTCTTCTATGTCCACTGTAGCTTCTTATTTTACTACGCTACAAAACCTTATCCTACAGCGTAAACATCTATTCTATGTAGGACATATTAGAGCTCATTCTAATTTACCAGGACCTTTGGCCAATGCTAATGACTTGGTAGATATGGCCACCAAATCAATTTTTGTTTTTTCCATAGAGGAACAGGCAAAACTCTTTCATGAAAAATTTCATGTGAATTCCACTACTTTGAGCAGAAAATTTCCTATATCTAAATGTATGGCTCGACAAATAGTAAAAAATTGTCAACATTGTGCTCCTTTAATCCCAGTACAATCCTTTGGAATTAACCCCAGGGGACTGCTGCCTGGCCATATTTGGCAGATGGATGTAACCCATATTCCTGAATTTGGTACTGTTAAGTATGTACATGTGTCAGTAGACACTGCTTCAGGGGTCATTATGGCTTCCGCTCATTCTGGAGAAAAGGTAAAAGATGTCATTCAACATTGCCTACAAGCGTTTGCTGGCTGGGGCATACCTAAAGTTATTAAAACAGATAATGGTCCTGCTTATACTTCCAAAAGCTTCCGGTTGTTTTTACAAACATTTAACATTCAATCAGTCACTGGCATCCCCTATAATCCTCAGGGACAGGGCATTGTGGAAAGAGCACATCTTACTTTAAAAAATTGTTTAAATAAACAAAAAGGGGGAATAGGAGCCTCCTACAAGTCTCCTAAAGATAAACTTAACTTAGTTCTTTTCATTCTAAATTTCTTAACTCTGGATAGGGACGGCCATTCTGCAGCTGATCGACATTATAATCCCCATAATACTCCTCAAGTATGGGCAAAATGGAAAGATATCCTGACAGGTTGTTGGAAAGGACCGGATCCAGTCCTTCGTTGGGTCCGAGGGTCTGTTTGTATTTTCCCACAGGATCAACTGACTCCAGTCTGGATTCCAGAAAGGCTGGTCAGAGTTTTACAACATGCAAGTGATGCTGTTCCTCCTCGCGGTGACGAGCCTGAGCCTTCCTCCAATAACAAACTCAGACGGAAAGGCAAACCCGGAACCTATGGGTCATTGTTAGCCTGGCCATATTCTTCAGTTCTGAATAACATATTTTTTATCCTTCCTTTTCTTGTTTTTCACCAATTTCTCTACAAGTCTGTCAATTCTACTGATGATTTTTCAGGTCGTGCTGCTTTTGGTGACAAGGATATTTCTAGCCTTTCTTTGCTTTAACAGGAGGAATTTCTGTACTTTGCCGTTGGAATCATATTACAGATCAGACCCAGAGTAGAGCAACTCGTTCTGCTGACCCTAGCTGTGATATTGCTTTTCCTCCTACGTCAGCTTGTGTATTTCCTCCCTTTTATGTTTCTGCCAACTAACATTTCTAATAATACCTCTTAACTGTTCACTAACTGTGTCCTATCTCTCACAATGCTGGAATGGTTCTTTTGCCACCTGTGCAATTTGCACATTTCTATCTTCCTACCAGTCCTAGTTTCTGTTGCAGATATAGAATTGCCAGTGCTATTATCAAGAAACCGAAGAGGCTTTGACATTGCAACAGCCGTGATCACTGCCACCACAGTCCTTGCAGTAGCAGCATTGACACAACCACAACAACGATCATTCGGCCGAGAATGCAGTTGCAGCCTTACAGACCATAGAGACTCTATCAGAGAATGGACTCATTATAAGAACAAGTGGATGCCTTGCAAGAACTTTTGGGACTGGGATGCGTTTATTCCCTGAGAGCTGCTTTGTGTTACCCATATTGTAACTCTATTGGGATGTATATTGTTTCTGTATTTAATATGGCTATAAGGTTCTTCTTCTGTTTATAGATTTGTCAAACAGTGGGCAAGCTTAGGAGCTATGGTGGTACTCCTCTGCCTTGGCCTTCTTCTCTTCATTCGTTTTGGCATGCATCTGCAAGCTAGCCAATAGAGAGATCAAATTATTTTTCATCAGGCCATGACCGCCCTAAAGGCCGACAGCCCCCCATTAGTATGGCTCTTGATGCTGGATCGGTAGTCAAGGATGGGTAATGAAGGAGGTGGCTGTGTACCGACCTAAGACAGGAGCTGCAGCATGCTCTGCAGGCTCTGATGACGGGTAAGGACATATGCTGACCACTCAGCCTAAGACAGACACGGTCCCGAGCCTTAGTTTAATATTAAAGAAGGGGGATCTGTCGGGGTTTCTAGAGCCCCCGGCCTTAGGCATGGTCAAGATGGCGCCTGACGCTGAGCCAAAAGCGGCCAGCTATACAGTAAACAACCAGCGAATTCCAATAATTGGCTAGTTAACGATGTGACTAGAGCATGCCCCCTTGTGTACCCATCCCGCGCCTGCAGCTGTCCGCGTTTATCTCGTGTACTCTCCCCTGATTGACTGAAGTGTATATAAGCCTGGTGGGTGGGAGAGTAGGGGGCAGAAGCTGAGGAAGGGACGGAAGAATCGGAAGAACCGGCGGCGGCGACAGCGGCGATGGCGGCCGCGGCAGCAGCGGGAGCGGAGCTGGAAGGAGGGAGTACGCGGGAGTGGAAGGAGCTGGGAAAAGGGAAGCTGAGAGTGCGCAGAAGCTAGGGGTAAGAGAAGCGTAGGAAAGAAACTGTGCACAATAAACTTCCAAAGCTTCAGACGTTTGCCGTGTCTCTCTCTGCGGGCAGAGGGGACGCGACAGAGAAATATATTTCTTAAATGTTTTTTTACATTCCCATATACCATTACATAGGTTTGTGTTTCATTTTATTTTATTCCAAACCTTAACTACTGTGGATCAATATAGGACACATTCGATTTCTTTATTATGACTGGTACTCAGAAAAAAAAAAACAGCTCACCATCTTCAAAAAATTAGAGCTACATGCAAAATATTTTTATCCAGAAGATTATTGTTTACCAATGTCAGAGAATGGAAGAAAGTACTTTTCTTTTCTCTGGGAATGCCCTCTCTGCCTACTGCAAGAAAGGTACTGTCAAATGTGAGATGCCACACCAAGATTACCAGTCTATTCAGAGCTGAGTTAAAGTCATCTGAGGCATAGAACTTCATCTTGGAAGCCTCAGCTCCAAATCTGAATGAAAAAAGAGGTAGAAAAGGCAGAGGAGGCTACTCAGTAAAATTCAGAGGAACTTAGGTACTTTCCTAAGTCCATATATGAGAATCTCAACACCAAGAAGTTAATGTTTGAAAAACTATAAATCAATTGCAGAGAGATTAATAGAGTTGTGAGAGAAGACAACAAGAACTGCTCAGAACTGAACTGGAACAAATTTTATTCCATGCTTTTGCGAGTATGACAATATGTATCCTAAAGTCATATTAAATTTATTTAATCAATAAAACAGCCAAAGTAATACCAAAAATGTAAAATGTGGTATGAATTAACAATTTGTATTACAAATTAATATACTTCACAAAATTATAGAGAATATCCTAGGAATGAGCAGACATAGGAAATGAGTAGGATAATTTGTAATTTATTATCATATAAAATATGAAATTTTTATGACTGATATTTGTATAGTGATAATAGTGTACATAGCCCAGGTACAATTATCTGGTGTCAGTCATTATCTCCTCTGGTTGAAAAACACTTTTCCTTGATACCTGTCATAATTCTGGAACTGTTTCATGTAGTTCATCCCTTAGCTTTAGAGTTATTCTTTGCTAATGCATATCTCTGAGAAAGGACACAGAATTTAAAGTGAGAGTTTTCCGAAAGAGTCATTTTTGATGTAGATTCATTAAATTTAAAAAAAATCCCAGAGATAAAAGGATAGGAAAATACTAGAAGAAACACAAATCTGCAATAAAATTAAAAAAAAATTATTTTTTTATGTCCAGGAAGATTGATGTTTTTATTGACAACCATAGGTCTGTACATGTGTCTACAGTTTATATCATCCTATGTAAAAATCATTGCCCCTCAATTCCTAAAAATCTTTAGAATGGTCACCTTCTCCCAAATGATCTCTTAGCTTTATTCTTTACTCATGCAAAATCACTGAGAATTAACAAAAAATTTGAAACAACAATTTTTGCATAAGTAGTGATTTTTTAAAGAGTAAGATATATTTTGGTTATGTGAAATCTACTGATTGATCTACAAATACAACAGTCTTTTAGTGTAATTTTACTGAAAATTCTGTAGCAAAGAAGAGCAGTTTACAATAATCTGTTGGAAACTTATTTTATCTTTCCCAAGAAATACTTTATTTTCTAAAGAGTTTTTTGCTATTCTTATCACCCAAATCTTGATTAATGATGTCTAGAATTGACAGTAATCTTTATAAAAATATCATCCAAGTACACTTTCTATCTAGTTACTGAATGATCACAAAGTATAGATTTGAATGTTAATTAAGGTAAATTAAATACAACCTTCAGGAATATATGATTTAAAAAGAAAAGAAATGGTAACTAGTGTATGCTACTGGAGATGTTTCTAATGCTGCTTCTCACATGTCTGAATTCATGCATTGTGAGCAGAATGATAGAAGACTGAGAAACACAGGCAGAATTTTTTGAAGGAGACTCAGGAGCTTACGGGTCTTCTCAGCCCTCAGGTATCCTTCAGTGTATGAAAGAATACGCATTTAGAGGTTTCTAAGTTAAGAAATATTTCAGCAACTTTCAACCAATATCAATTCAAACTGAGGACTTTTAGTTCTTTTAAACATGTTCATGGCAGACATTCCCTTTTATTCTTTGGTGACAATATGTCAACAAGATTGTGACATTTTGAATTTCATTTTGCCTTTTACCAATGACTAGATTTTAGATTTGAAATATTAGATTTTCTTTTAAATTGAAAGTTTTATTGCACTTGCAACAAATGTGTGTGTTACTTCATTATCTGTAGAGAGGCAAGAAAACAGATAAGCTGTTTGTCTAAAGCTCACTTTGGCTAGGCATTCATGTCACAATAGTTACAGAAACTTGGATGTCTGAGGTAGGAGGTTGCCAAGTTTAAGACAAGCCTCAGCAACTTAGTGAAGTCCTAAGACAACTAGTGAGAAACTGTCCCAAAATAAAAAAAATAAAATTAAAAGGACTGGGAATTGGGAATATATCTAATTGTATAGCATCCCTGGGTACATTCAACAGTACTCGACCAAAAAACATCCACTTTGTTTTTTTCAACACAACATCCTTACCCTGAAGTTCTAGCTAATGTCACCAAGGAGTTTAAGAGCCAAAACCCTCCTTCTCCTATTTCTGAAATGTGGCCTTCTGATTTTTCACAAAACACACACATCTTGGTGTAGGAATTATCACACCATCAAAACTGGAATTCTAGCTCCAAATTTTATGAAATTCAGCTTTTCAAACTTAAATATCTCCTGTGATTCATCCTGCTAACAGGATATTTGTTCTTTTCTCACAGGGGTTCTTTGTTGAATACATTTTGTTTCTCTGCATTTATACATAAACTCATTGCATTCATTTCAAAAACATTATATCAAGAGGATGGACTCTCAATAATTATTTTATTAGAAATGTAGTTTGATAAAACTGCAGTGTAAGATTAAATCATTTATCCCATCACTCTTCCTATTCATGTGATGACTCACAAAGTAGTTACAATCACTTTTTCAGTGTTAAATAGATCAAAAATGGTAAGGCATGTGTTAAAGAGATGGAAGAGAATGCCTGCACTGGAGCCCTGGCTCTGCTATTTAATTTGGCAATGACGATGGGCCCACAGAACTCTGGACCAAACAAGAGACTAACTTAAAGAGACTTCATGTAAGTTTTCACTGCCAAGCACCTAATCATCTTTCAGAATTTGCCTGAGAAAATTAAATGAAACAAATGGAACATTTAATGTAAAGGATGCTTCAGCAACACTGAAATTGTGGGACTATATTTCATGATTTACAAGGCTGAGAAAATGAAGACAAACTTGGCATTTCTTTACTCACATTCTTGAGAAGGAGGCTATACCTGCTGCCTTTCTGTTCTCCTGGAGGGTTTATAAATACAAAAACATCTAAATATATTATATGGAGAAATTAAAAATTGTGTGGAGGGAGAAAAAGCTATAAAACCTTAAATATGCAAAAATTGAAACCTGAAAAAAGAGGCCAAGCTTATTGTAGACACTGCTTCCATAAATTATTTAATTTTTAAAATACTATTTTAAGTCTACAACCAGTTTAGTCTACCAACTAAGAAAAACCCAGTACCAGATGCATTCTCAACAGAGTTCTACAAGATCTTCAAAGAAGAAATTATGCCAATACTTCTCAAATTATTCCATGAAATAGAAAAGGAGGACACCATTCCAAACTCAATCTTTAAAGCTAGTGCAACCTTGACATTGAAACCAAAGACAATTCAAGGAAAGAAAACATCTGACCAACATTTCTCATAAAGATAGGTGCAAAAAAATTTTGGGAAATCACATAAAAATCTATATAAAAAGGTAGCTCACTGTGACCAGTTGGGGTTCATCCCACGAATGAAAATGTAATTCAACATATGGAAATCAAGAAATGTATTTCTGCACTGTTATAGAAGGTTCAAGATGGCGGACTAGAGGGCGACTGCATTTCATGTTGCTCCAGACTCAAGATTCAAAAGAGGAGATAGTAACTTGGGACCAACTCAAAGCTGCCGGGTGAGTTTCTCCCATAGGGGAGGCATCCCGGATGGGGCAGTAGCCCCGGAATGCAGAGAACTTTGTGAAGTAGAGTGACTCAGTGGGACGCCCCTCCCCCGCTGGAGCGGTAAACACGGACAGCGAAGCAGAGCGAAAAATGGCGGATTGAAGTTTCCAGGACCGCGGGCAGATTCTCTAGCCTAAGGAGACTCGTCTGTGAAGGGTGAGACTCCCAAGCACAGGAGGGAGGTCCGGGCCCCTGGGAACGTTGCCTGCGAAGGCTGCCCTGCCCAGGCGGCAAGACAGACCTCCCCCGCTGGAGCAGTGAACTTAGAAAGCGGGGAACTTTGCAAAGGAGGTTGTGCAACACACCGCTTGGTTTTGAAGCAATCTGCCAGGGCTCCAGTGGCTGCCAGAGAAAGAGTGGGGCAGCGAGTTGTTTGGATCCAGCAACCGCCTGAGCAACGGGGAGGGGACTGCCCAGAGGAGGTGGAGAGACAAGCTGAGGGGCGAAGTGAAGGTTCCAGGACTTCGGGAAGCTTTTCTAAGAAGGGACAACCTAAGGAGACTCGTCTACAAAGGGTGAGGCTCCCAAGCCCAGGAGAGATACACAGAGACCAGCTGAGGGGTGGAGCAAAGGTTCCAGGACTTCGGACAGCTTCTCTGAGGAGGGGCCACCTAAGGAGACTCGTCTGCAAAGGGCAGGGCTCCCAAGCCCAGGAGGTAGGTCCAGGCCCCTGGAAACATTGCTTGGGAAGGCTGCCCTGCCCAGGCGGTAGTTGTGGACTGAGGGGAACCTCTAGGAGGGGAAAGGACTAGCAAGACCTCCCCACCAGATGGGTGTTCCCTGCCAAGTGAGGTTTTCCCACAAAGACGGTAAAACCAGAGACACAGGCCCAAACAGGCATTGCCTCAGCCCGCAGTCTAGTTCCCCTTTGGATGACCATTGGTCAACAAGTAGAGGCACCTCTGCCCTCTAGCAGGGAATATACCCCACCTGAAGACCACCACCCCTAGAGAGGCAGCTACCTAGGGGAACACCAAAGTATCAACTTCCTCTAAGACTTCAGGCTACTGAAGGATAAGAGGGGATACACTAGCAATCTTCAGGGACATTATAAGTCAATAGAAGAAATCTGCAACATCTCTGCAGTCCACTGATACCTGGACAATATGAGAAAACAAGGGAAGAAAGGGCCTCAAACAAATCTGGATGTTATATCAATAAAATCCAATGACAGCATGGCAGAAGAAATGTCAGAAAGGGAGTTCAGAATGTACATAATCAACATGATAAGGGAAGCAAACGATGAAATGAAAGAGGAAATGCAGGCATTGAATGAACACACCAATAGACAGTTAAAAGAGCAAATACAGGAAGCAAAAGACCATTTCATTAAAGAGTTAAAGATATTGAAAAAAAACCAAACAGAAATCCTTGAAATGAAGGAAACAATAAACCAAATTAAGAACTCCATAGAAAGCACAACCAATAGGATAGAACACCTGGAAGACAGAACTTCAGATATTGAAGACAAAATATTTAACCTCGAAAACAAAGTCGAACAAACAGAGAAGATGGTAAGAAATCATGAACAGAATCTCCAAGAACTATGGGATATCATGAAAAGGCCAAATTTGAGAATTATTGGTATTGAGGAAGGCTTAGAGAAACAAACCAAAGGAATGAACAACCTATTCAATGAGATAATTTCAGAAAATTTCCCAAATCTGAAGAACGAAATGGAAAATCAAGTTCAAGAGGCTTACAGGACTCCAAATACACAAAATTACAACAGACCCACACCAAGGCACATTATAATGAAAATACCTAACATACAAAATAAAGACAGAATCTTAAAGGCTGTGAGAGAAAAGAACCAAATTACATTCAGGGGGAAGCCAATACGGATATCAGCAGATTTTTCAATCCAGACCCTAAAAGCTAGAAGGGCCTGGAATAACATTTTTCAAGCCCTAAAAGAAAATGGATGCCAACCAAGAATCTTATACCAAGCAAAACTTACCTTCAGATTTGACGACAAAATAAAATCCTTCCATGATAAACAAAAGCTAAAAGAATATACAAAAAGAAAGCCAGCATTACAGAACATTCTCAGCAAAATATTCCATGAAGAAGATATGAAAAACAAAGAAGCAAATCAGCAAAGGGAAGAGATATCCTAAAGGAACTCTCAAATAAAGGGGAACCGAGTTGTGTAAAATAAGCAAATAAATGAATAAAATGAGTCAAATGACCGGGAATACAAATCATATCTCAATAATAACCCTGAATATTAACGGCCTGAATTCATCAATCAAAAGACATAGACTGGCAGATTGGATAAAAAAGAAAGATCCAACAATATGTTGCCTGCAAGAGACTCATCTCTTAGAAAGAGATACCCATAGACTAAAGGTGAAAGGATGGGAAAAAACTTACCATGCACATGGACCCAGCAAAAAAGCTGGGGTTTCCATCCTCATTTCAGATAAAGTGGACTTCAAGCCAAAGTTAATCAGAAGGGATAAAGAAGGACATTTCATAATGCTTAAGGGAACCATAAATCAGCAAGACATAACAATCATAAATATCTATGCCCCAAACAGTGGCTCACCCATGTATGTCAAACAAATCCTTCTCAATCGCAGAAACCAAATAGACCACCTTACAATAATACTAGGTGATTTTAACACGCATCTCTCACCACTGGACAGATCTTCCAAACAAAAATTGAACAAAGAAACCATAGATCTCAATAACACAATCAATAATTTAAACATTTATAGAATATACCATCCAATGAAGAGTGAATACACTTTCTTCTGAGCAGCACATGGATCCTTCTCTAAAATAGACCATATGTTATGCCACAAAGCTAATGTTAGAAAATACAAGAAGATAGAGACACTTCCTTGTATTTTATCAGACCATAATGGATTGAAACTAGAAATAAATGAAAGAGCAAAAAACAGAAATTACTCCCACACCTGGAGATTAAACAATATGCTATTATATGAGGAATGGATAACAGAAGATATTAGGAAGGAAATTAAAAAATTCTTAGAGGTAAACGAGAACAAAGAAACATCGTATCAAAATCTCTGGGACACTATGAAAGCGGTACTTAGAGGAAGATTTATTTCTTGGAGCGCATTTAATAAAAGAAGTAAAACTCAAAAAATAAATGACCTAACACTACAGCTCAAAGCCCTAGAAAAAGAAGAACAGACCAACACCAAAAGTAGTAGAAGACAGGAAATAGTTAAACTGAGAGCTGAAATCAACGAAATTGAAACGAAAGAAACAATACAAAAAATTGACAAAATAAATAGTTGGTTCTTCGAAAAAATAAACAAAATTGATAAACCTTTAGGCACACTAACAAAGAGAAGACGAGAGAAAACCCAAATCACAAAAATTCGGAAAGAACAAGGAAATATCACAACAGACACGACTGAAATACCAAACATAATTAGAAGCTATTTTGAAAATCTATATTCCAACAAAATAGAAAATTTGGAAGATATCAACAAGTTTCTAGGGACCTATGAATTGCCTGAACTAAACGAGGAGGACATACACAATTTAAATAGACCAATTTCAAGTAATGAAATAGAAGAAGTCATCAAAAGTCTACCAACAAAGAAAAGTCCAGGACCTGATGGTTTCTCAGCCGAGTTCTACAAAACCTTTAAAGAAGAGCTCATCCAATACTTTTCAAAGTATTCCATGAAATAGAAGAGGAGGGAACCCTCCCAAACTCATTCTACGAAGCCAATATCACCCTGATACCTAAACCAGACAGAGACACATCGAGGAAAGAAAATTTCAGACCAATATCCTTAATGAACATCCATGCAAAAATTCTCAACAAAATTTTAGCAAATCGCATACAAAAATGTATTAAAAAGATAGTGCATCATGATCAAGTGGGTTTCATCCCAGGGATGCAAGGTTGGTTCAACATCAGGAAATCAATAAATGTAATTCACCATATCAACAGACTTAAAGTCAAGAATCACATGATTATTTCAATAGATGCAGAAAAAGCATTTGATAAAATACAGCACCCCTTCATACTCAAAACACTAGAAAAATTAGGGATAGTGGGAACGTTCCTTAACATTGTAATGGCCATCTATGCTAAGCCCATGGCTAATATTATTCTTAATGGTGAAAAACTGAAAGCATTCCCCCTAAAATCTGGAACAAGGCAGGGATGCCCTCTCTCACCACTCCTATTCAATATCGTCCTTGAAACTCTAGCCAGAGCAATTAGACAGACCAAAGAAATTAAAGGGATACGAATTGGAAAAGAAGAACTCAAACTATCCCTATTTGCTGATGATATGATTATATACTTAGAGGAACCAGGAAATTCCACCAGAAAACTCTTAGAACTCATAAGTGAATTCAGTAAAGTAGCAGGATACAAGATCAATGCTCATAAATCCAATGCATTTTTATACATAAGTGATGAATCTTCAGAAAGAGAAGTTAGGAAAACTACTCCATTCACAATAGCCTCGAAAAAAATAAAATACTTGGGAATCAATCTCACAAAAGAGGTGAAAGACCTCTACAATGAGAACAACAGAACACTAAAGAAAGAAATTAAGGAGCACCTTAGAAGATGGAAAGATCTCCCATGTTCCTGGATAGGCAGAATTAATATTGTCAAAATGGTCATACTACCAAAAGTGCTATAGAGATTCAATGCAATTCCAATTAAAATCCCAAAGGTGTACCTTACAGAAGTAGAACAAGCAATCATGAAATTCATCTGGAAGAATAAGAAACCCAGAATTGCTAAAGCAATCCTTCGCAGGAAAAATGAAGCAGGGGGTATTGCAATACCTGAACTTCAACTGTACTACAAAGCAATAGTAACAAAAATGGCATGGTATTGGTACCAAAATAGACAGGTAGATCAATGGTACAGAATAGAGGACACGGACACAAACCCAAACAAATATAATTTCCTCATCCTAGACAAAGGGGCCAAAAATATGCAATGGAGAAAAGATAGCCTCTTCAATAAATGGTGCTGGGAAAATTGGAAATCCATATGCAACAAAATGAAAATAAACCCATATCTCTCACCGTGCACAAAACTAAACTCAAAATGGATTAAGGACCTCAGAATCAGACCAGAGACCCTGCATCTTATAGAAGAAAAAGTAGGTCCAGATCTTCAACATGTCGGCTTAGGACCAGACTTTCTCAACAGGACTCCCATAGCACAAGAAATAAAAGCAAGAATCAACAACTGGGATAGATTCAAACTAAAAAGCTTTCTCTCAGCAAAGGAAACTATCAGCAATGTGAAGAAAGAGCCTACAGAGTGGGAGAAAATCTTTGCCAATCATACTTCAGATAGAGCACTAATCTCCAGAATCTATAAAGAACTCAAAAATCTCAACACCAAGACTACAAATATTCCAATCGACAAATGGTCTAAGGAAATGAACAGACACTTCACAGAAGAAGACCTACAAACAATCAACAAACATATGGAAAAATGTTCAACATCTCTAGTAATAAAAGAAATGCAAATCAAAACCACCCTAAGATTCCATGTCACCCCCATCAGAATGGCGATTATCAAGAACACAAGCAACAACAGGTGTTGGCGAGGATGTGGGGAAAAAGGTATGCTCATACATTGCTGGTGGGGTTGCAAATTAGTGCAACCACTCTGGAAGGCAGTATGGAGATTCCTTAAAAAACTTGGAATGGAACTACCATTTGACCCAGCTATCCCACTCCTTGGCCTATACCCAAAGGACTTAAAATCAGCATACTACAGAGATACAGCCACATCAATGTTCATTGCTGCTCAATTCACCATAGCCAGATTGTGGAACCAACCTAGATGCCCTTCAGTTGATGAATGGATAAAGAAATTGTGGCATATATATACAATGGAATATTACTCAGCCATAAAGAATGATAAAATTATGGCATTTGCAAGCAAATGAACGAAATTGGAGAATATCATGCTAAGTGAGATAAGCCAATCTCAAAAAACCAAAGGAAGAATGATCTCGCTGATAAGTGGATGATGATACATAATGGGACGTGGGAGGGGTTAGTTTTAGGGTTAGAGTGAGTGTTAGGGAGGGGGGCAAGAATGGGGGAAGGAAGGACTGTATAGAGGGAAAAGAGGGATGGGAGGGGTGGGGGGAAGGGGAAAAAAATAACAGAATGAATCAACCAACATCACCCTATGTAAACGTATGATTACACAAATGGTATGCCTTTACTCTATGTACAGAGAAAGAACATGTATCCCATTTGTTCACAATAAAAAAAAGAAAAACAAAACAAAAAAAATCCTTAAAAAAAAAGAAATGTATTTCTTTAGAAAAATTGACTTAATGACAAAATCACATGATAATCTGAATAAATGCAGAAAAAGTATTCAACAAAATATTATGCCCCTTTCTGCTCAAAACAATAGAAAAACTGGGATACCAGGAATGTACCTCAATATTGTAAAAGCTAAATATGGTAAACTCTAGGTTAACATAATTTAAATGGAGAAAAAACTTAAAATATTCCTTCTAAACCTGCAACAAGACAAATATGTCCTGATTCACCACATTTATTCAACATCATTCTTAAAATTCTAACAAGAAAAAGCAAAAGAAAGAATTTAAAGGCATAGAAAGAGAAAAAGAACCCAAACTATCATTATTTGTCAATGACATGATTCTATATTTAGAAGATCCAAAAATTTCTACCAGAAAATTTCTAAAACTAATAAATAAATTTAGCAAATTAGCAGGATACAAAATTAACATCCACTGATTACATTGCTATATATCAGTGATGAATCCAGTGAAAGAGAAATTTTGAAAACATACAATTCACAATACCTTCAAAAACAAAACAAAATATGTGAGAATCAATCTAATAGTAGAGGTGAAACACCTCTACAATGAAAAGTACAGAATACTAAAGAAAGAAGTTGAAGAAGACCTTCAAAGATGGAAAGATTTCCTAAGCTCTTGGATAGGCAGAATTAACATTGTCAAAATGACCATACTGCCAAAAGCATTACACATATTAAATACAATTCCTATTTAAATTCCAATGACATTCTGCAAAAAAATAGAAAAAGCAATCACAACATTCATTTGTCAAAAATGAGATCCAAAATATGCAAAGCAATTCTTAGCAAGAATAATAAACCAGGAGGCATCACAATAATGGATGTTAAATTGTACTAGAGAGCCATATTAACAAAAGTGGCATGGTATTGGCACTAAAATACACATGTAAACCAATGGCAAATAATGGAAGTCATAGAGAAAAACCCACTAAATATAGTTATCTCATAGTAGACAAAGGTATTAGAAACCTACATTAGAGAAAATGTATCTTGCTGAGAGAATTGAGTGATGTTGGAAGCATTAAGATGGAAAACTTGGTTTAGAAACTCACAGTTGGACCCCACTAGCTGGAGGATGCCTGATTCAAGTTGCACACTGTCTTAGCTCACCATCAAGTTCAAGCATAACCTTCCTTGGATGGGTATATCTTGCCAAATGCCAATCAACCTGTTTACTGCAAGACTCCTGCCACACCAGGAAAAAGGCATGGAAAGAAATCTCATCCCACTGAAACCTAATACTGCCTTTGATGTACTCCCTTTTAAATAAGGAACTGGGGCATTTTTCAGTTGTTCAGTTTCAGTTGCTATCAGGACTGGGAAACCCATCAGGCACTCTGCATAAAAAATCCATGCTTTCTCTTTGTCTTTAAAAAATTACTGATTATTTAAGTATTTTTAATTTTTTTTACATGACTCACACCTTAGCAGGAACCTGTTCTGGTGGAGTTCTCATTACTCCATCATAGTAACCTCTTCAAATAAAAAGGTGCTGGGGAAACTGCAAATGCTTGTGTAACAAAATGAAATTATACCCCTGTCTCTCACCCTGTAACAAACTCAAAGTGGATCAAGGACTTGGCCACTAGAACAGAGAACCTGTGCCTAACAGAAGAACAAGCAGGCCCAAATCTCCACCATATGGTCTTAGAAACAAAATCAAGAGTAAATAAATAGGATGTAATCAACACTTCTCAGCAAAGGAAACAATCAATGACATGAAGAAAGAGGTTACAGAATTAGAAAAAAATCTTTATGACATGCGACTCAGAAAGAGCATTCATCTCCAAGGATATATAAAGAACTTTAAAAACTTAACACCATTAAAATAATTAACCTCATCAATAAAATTGACTAAGGAATTGAACAGATACTTCACAGAAGAAAAACAATCAATTAGTAAATGGTTACCCAAGTGTGGGGAGTGAAGAAGTGAAATTGAGAGGAGTTCCTATACTTAGGAAGAAAAGAAGTTCTATGGTTCTAGAACATATTAGTATGACTATAACTGTTAACAATGTGGTATATTCCAAGATAACCAAGACAAAAGATTCTTTATGTTCTCATCACAGCAATAAAAACATGAGGTGAAAAATGTGCTAATTACTGACTTGTTTATGTGCCATATACACATGTTGAAAGGTCATTCTGAATTTCATAAAATGTATGTTTCTCTGTTGTTATACATAATTTTTAATTAAGGAAATACCCCCAAACCAACAAAATACATTACATATTTTCACAAATTATATTATACTTCCACTAGAAAAAATATGAACTACACATCAAAACTAAAATAAAATTTCTGTAAGATGATATAAAGTAAGATAAAAAGTGAGAAAGAAAAGCCCCAACACTGGCCATTAAGGAGAATATCTGTGATGTTTATGTAGCTTAAAAATAAAGATTCAATAAAAAATGGAATATAATTAACAACAAAAATAAAATATCTTAAATTCAGAGTCACTTTTGCAACATTGAAAAAGTTACTCACTCCTTATGCCAAATTAGTGTTATTT
>NW_025920709.1:0-32366 GCF_902686445.1 Sciurus carolinensis | reverse complement strand
TGGTGCCAGTGGTCAGCTTGTTGAGCCACGTCTTCGCAGGCACCACTTGGTCCCAGCCTGTTCCACTGGACCTTGTGGAAGCTAATAGCCTGCAGTAGAACCAGGTGAGTGGTATTTCACTATGAATGGTGGGGCCAATGGAGCACAGCACCACCTAGCGGTCCTGGGTGGAAGTGCGAGCTGTCAGACATCAGTGGGAATCCTCGTCCTGCCTAGATATGGATGGATTTATCGCCCACGGGGCTAAATACCGCTCACAACCTGGTTTCTGGTTGACCAGGCATCAAGGATAGAATCATTTCCTTTAAAACACAAGACCCTGGCACCCCTCCTCTTCGTCTGCTCCTCGATCCCTCACAAGCTGAGCCTGGTGCTTGTCTTGAATGTGGCTTTGAAGCAGCCAGGGGCATCTGAATGTCTCCGGTTGCCATGGTATCTGTGATGCCCACCGTGTATCAGGCCAACTCCCTCCTGTGACCTCAGGTGGACTCTGGGAGTGTCAGGAGGCATGTCCATCGTGCGCCAGTCTTCAAAGTTCATGTTGCCCCAGGCTTCACAAACCCTAGGGGGTGTTGCAAGACACTGCCTTCTCCTACTGTAAGCCTAGAAGCTCCGCCTTCTCTTCACAACCTAGCTGCCCAGGAGCCTGCTCCCTCCCGTTGATTAGAGGACTTCTCCATGAATGTTTCTCATCTCACAAGAGAACTGCTAATCAATTGTTGCATTTCTCAGAGTGGAAGTGAATGCACCTGAATGAATGCAGGATCAGGATATGACTCTCAGCCACCATCTCTCTGTAATGAATCTTGAGATGAATAACTGAAAACATCAGGAGCAGAAAATTTAAACTGGATGAGGAATGTTTTCTTTTTGCCACCACGTTTCGCTTCCCTGTCCCCAGACCCCATGAGCCATGAACACTTGCCTTTGCCTTGTTATATCTCACAACAGCATCCGACTAAATTGCTGAAGCACCCACTCACTGAGGGAAACAGGTATAGTACTGTGGGAAAATCTTGCACTGCTTCACACTTTCCTGAGATGATGGGCGAGATCCACCACCAAAACTGGGTTGTCCATTATGCAGAGGCGTCCGCTGTTTAGAATTTTTCAAAAGAAAATGACCAACGGAACAATATTGAAGAAATAGGATCGAGGTTTTAATCAGTAGATTGTGAATACATTGGCTAGTGTTTCATATGTGAGTGATCCCAAAGTCTCCATTCGTAGTCACCAATTGAGCATATTCTCAATCCCACATAGTCTTTCTGCTGCTCCTGATTCTGGTGTCCTTGGATCACTGATACAAATTTTTGCTCAGAGATGAGTTACATCCATTTTCCTACTTAAGTGCCTATGGTAATATGTGTCCGTCAGGACACACCTCGTCTCTTGGGAATTGACATGCCAAAGAGTTCCTTGCTGGATTGTCATGAACAAGAGGATTAAGTTTTCCTTAGACATTGTTTATCTTGGTCATGATTGCTTCTCTGCATACTTTTTCACCAATTAGGACTGTTAGTGACCAAGTGTAGTAACTCAGAGCAGACATTCGTGTACTGGCATTATAGCCCATCACGTAGAGTGTCTGCCTCCCATGATTGAAACCAGGTTTCGAGATCCCAGCAGCACTGTTAGTTCAGGGAAATTACAAACAGAAAAATGAGACTGAATCGGGGACTCCCAAACCTCCATCCTCTCTCCTCTTACTTTTCTTTTCTCCTCTCCTCACAAATGAATCAACACTGGGAATCAGCACCAGTTTCACGAGCAATCCAATTCCACGGACACCATTCAGTTTGCAATTGTGCTCCAAGACAGCAGTGCTGCACACTCACCAGTCTTTCTTCAGAGAACTACTTCCAAGTCCTCTCTCTACTCTCCTTAGGAGAGAGATCATGGGTCTCTCATGAGAATTCTTATGCCAATAATTCTTCACCACCTTGCTCCCCTGCACATTGTTCACCAGGTTTCGGTGGCCAGAAATTCAAAATGACAACCACACTTACACCTAGCTCTCTCCAGGATTTTTGGATATACTTCCATACCCTCTGACAACGAAGGGGGCTTCCACATCTGAGCACTTTCCACGTGAACCTCAATGAAAACTGGAAAACCATGTGGTGAACACAAAAGACAGCCGCTCTTGTCATGGAGTTTATCTGACAGTTTGGCTTTGCAGTGGCTTGCTTGTGACTTCTTGATGAATAATGGTAGGCTTGAGGCTGATTATATGCGGGCCTCTACTTTTAGGATTCAGGACTATCATGGGGTTTTAAAACCTACTCTCCCAATATCATTGGAGTTCCAGTGTCAAGAGGAATGGAGCCCTTTAGGCACTCTTGTTAATTTTGATGGACCTCCTCCAGAGATGCAGCCTAGAATTGGTTGAAGCATAACAAGTACTCGGGATGTGAGTTGCTCTCATGATTACCGGGATCTGGGAATGAGTGCATTGTGCCTTGGAAGTTAAGGAATGACACAAAACACTTCTTTCCAAGATCTCACACCTGAAGGAGGAAGCAAGAGACAGTAGGCAAGCAGCATGTAGGCGGGGGTAGAAGCATGTCAGAATAGAACGTGATTTGACACTTTGCAAATGCTTGAGGTATGCTTTTCTTCTCAGTAATTCTATTAAAGTGTTGGTTGTAATGGAACCACTTCTGGTTTGATATACATGTTTCGCGATATAGGGTCTTCACACTTGAATATTCATCACCCTTTGGGAGATAACTTTTCTGAGATTGTGGAGAACTCTTCATTCGGAGAGCCAGGGATCAGTGTGGCATTTTGAAGTATCAGCTGGTTTAAATTGTAGGTCTTGGTGTGGGTACTGTGATGATAGGAAAGCCTTTGCTCATGGTTCTCCTGCCAGAAAAATATAGGAATCAGTATAAGTATATTTGACTGTCCTTTGGGAGCAACAGAAAGAGACAGGACTTTTCAGGTGCACTGATGTACTTGCAATGACATTAGGGTTGGCGTTCATGGTTGCATACAGAATGAACAGACAATAACTCATTTCTGTATTAGTAGTATATGTTGAGGCTGTACTTATATCGAGGAATCTGTGGGTTGAACAAGAACAATGCCGAGTTTCATAGTCTCTTCTCTGAAGATATTTTCCAGGAAGTTCCTCTGCAGCTTTTCTCACCCCCGAAATGTCCTTACTCTCCACTTTTAAAAATTCAGTTTGGAAGCTCTGCACCATTCCACATTCAGAAGGGTCTATGTTCAAAGCTGGTGTTATGCCCTGTGAAACTGTGCTCACCATCAGGTTTTTATTTCATTCACGGGCTTGTAGGCTGCTCCATCCTGGGGCTGGTTAGATGATTCCTGACAATATCTCACAGACCCTTCGGACTGAGGGGCATTTGTCTAGTCCAGAAGACGAACCATTGTGTGAAAGGAGATTGGCGAGACATTTCTGCATCTTGAGTTGTTTTTACGGGCCGCTGGAAAAAGCCCACCAGGTAAGTTTCTGGGTGCAATAGATTTTTAATGCAGCAGCCAAGTAGGTTGGGCCTGGCAGTTGCAGTCAGCACAGAACTACTCTCCTTCCTCCTCAGGTTCGTTCTGTCCTCCATTCCAACATGCTGAGTGAATTAATTCCTCCTTTCTTCATGAGCCCCCAGAGGAGTGAAACACCTTCATGTGGAACACACACATCCCATGTTTCAGCTGTCTCCTTTGCAGTTTTGTACATTAGTAGGGGAAACCCGACAGATAGAATGTGATGTGTCCCAATTCAATGATCACTTAAGCCCTGACGCTGCACTGCAGGCTCTGCTGAGGTGAGCACTCACCAACCATCTCTCGGAATGGCTGCTAGGCCTCTAGGCTAGTTTCCTGATTCTGAAGAGAAGCCAGGCACTTACAGTCCTTGAGGACTGGGGTCATAGGGCAAATCCACTGGTGCCGATGGTCAGCTTGTTGAGCCACGTGTTCACAGGCACCCCTCCATCCCAGCCTGTTCCACTGGACCTTGTGGGGGCTAATAGCTTGCAGGAGAACCAGGTAAGAGGGATCTCAGTATGAATGCTGGGGCCAGTGGAGCACAGCACCACCTAGCATGCCTGGGTGAAAGTGCAGCTGTCAGACTTCAGTGGGAACCCTGGTCCTGCCTGGATATGGAGGGATTTATCCCCCACGGGGTTGCATACTGCTTACACTCTGGTTTCCAGTAGAACAGGCAACAATATAGAATCATTTCTTTCAAAACACAAGACCCAGGCACCCGCTCCCTTCGTCTATCCGCTTACCCTCACAGCTGAGCCTGTGCTTGTCTTCAATGTGGTCTTGAAGCAGCCAGGAGCTCAATGGCCTCCAGTTACCGTGGTATCTGTGATGCCACCGTGTTCTCAGGCCACTGCTCTGTGACCTCAGGTGGAATCTGGGGTGCAGGAGCCATGTCACGTGAGCCAGTCTTCAAAGTTCATGTTGCCCAAGGCTTCACAAACCCTCTGGGGTTTGCAACCAACTGTCTTCTCCTACCAGTGCCTAGAAGCCCTGAGCCCTTCACAACCAAGCTGCCCAGAGCCTGCTCCCTCCCCTTTGATTAGAGGACTTCTCCCATGAATATTTCTCATATCACAAGAGAACTGGTAACCAATTGATGCGTTTCTCTGAGTGTAAGTGAAAGCACCTGTATGAATGTAGGATCAAGGAAATGACATTCAGCCACGATCTCTCTGTAATGAATCTTGAGAGTAATTACTGAAATCATAAGGAGCAAAAATGGAAAGTGGATGAGGAATGTTTTCTTTTTGTCACCACGTTTCTCTTCTGGGTCCCCAGACCCCATGAGCCAACAACACTTGCCCTTGCCTTGTTATATCTCACAACAGCATCCAGCTAAATTGCTGAAGCACCCACTCACTGAGGGAAACAGGCATTGCACAGTAGGAAAATCTTCCTCTGCCTCACCCTTTCCTGAGATGATGGGCAAGATCCATCACCCAAACTGGCTTGTCCATTATGTAGAGGTCTCTGCTTTTTAGAATTTTTCAAAAGAAAATGACTAATGGAACAATATTTAAAAAATAGGACCGAGGAATCATCAGTAGATTGTGAATATATTGGCTAGTGTTTCATATGTGAATGATTCCATAGTCTCCATTCGTAGTCACCAATTGAGCATATTCTCAACCCCACAGAGTCCTTCTGCTGCCCCTGCTTCTGGCGTCCTTGGATCCCTGACACAAATTTGTGCTCAGAGATGAGATACATCCATTTTCCTCCTTAAGTGAAGAGGGGAAAAATCTGTCCCTCAGGACACAGCAAGGCTCTTGGGAATTGACATGCCAAAGAGTTCCTTGCTGGATTGTCATGAACAAGAGGATTACGAATTCCTTACACATTGTTTGGCTTGGTCAGGATTGCGTCTCTGCATCCTTTTTCACTAAATACGACTGTAAGTGATCAAGTGTAGTAACTCATCGCAGACATTCATGTACTGTTGTTATAGCCCATCATGTAGAGAGCCTGCCTCCCAAGCTGGAGACCAGGGTTTGAGACTCCAGCAGCACTGTTAGTTCAGGGAATTTACAAACAGACAAATGAGACCAAATCACGGACTCCCAACCCTCCATCCTCTTACTTTTCTTTTCTCCTCTCCTCCAATGAATCAACACTGGAAAACAGCACCTGTTGCATGAGCAACCCATTTCCACGGACACCTTTCAGTTTGAAAATCTCCTCCAGAGAGCAGTGCTCCACACTCACCTGCATTTCCTCAGAGAACTACTTCCAAGACCTCACTCTACTCTCCTTAGGATTGAGCTCTCGGGTCTCTCATGAGAACTCTTATGCGAATAATTCTTCACCACCTTCCTCCCCTGCACATTCTTCACCAGGTTTCCGTGGCAGATAATTCAAAATGACAACCGCCCTACACCTCCCCTCTGCAGGCTTTTTGAATATGCTCCCAATCTCTCTGCCATTGAAGGGGGCTTCCACACCTGAGCACTTTCCACATGAACCTCAATATCAACTGGAAAACCAAGAGGTGAAGACAAAAGACAGTCGCTCTTGTCCCTGGACTTTCTCTGACATTTTGGCTTTGCAGTGCCTTCCTTGTGACTTCTTGATGAATAATGGTAGGATTTGGGGCTGAATTGATGTGAGCATTCAGGATTATCATATGGTTTTACAACCTACTCTCCAAATATCTTTGGAGCTCCAGTGTCAAGAGGAATGGAGCCCTTTTATGCACTCTTGTTAATTTTGATGGACCTCCTCAAGAGATGCAGCATAGAATTGGTTGAAGCACAACAAGTACTCGGGATGTGAGTTGCTCTCGTGTTTACCGGAGATCTGGGAATGAGTGCATTGTGCCTGGGAGGGTAAGGAATGACACAAAACACCTCTTCCAGGATCTCACACCGGAAGGAGGAAACAAGAGACATTAGGCATACAGCATGTGGGTAGGGGTAGAAGCATGTCAGAATAGAAAGTGAATTGACACTTCCCAAATGCCTGAGGTATGCTTTTTCTTCTCAGTAATTCTACTATAGTCTTGATTGTAATGGAACAACTTCTGGTTTGATATTCATGTTTTGTGATGTAGCGTCTTCACACTTGAATATTCATAGCCCTTTGGGAGTTTTTTTTTTTTCTGAGATTGTGGTGAACTCAGCATTGGGAGAGCCAGGGATCAGTGTTGCATATTAAAGGACCAGCAGGTTTGAATTGTAGGTCTTGGGGTGGGAGCTGTGATGTTAGGAAAGCCTTTGATCATGGTTCTTGAGCCTGAAAAATATAGGAATCTGTATAGTTATATTCGACAGTCCGTTGGGAGCAACAGAAAGAGACAGGACTTTGTAGGGGCATTGATGTACTTGCAATGACATTAGGGTTGGTGTTCATGGTAGCGTACAGAATGAACAGACAATAACTACTTTCTGTATTTGTAGTGTATGATGAGGCTGAATATATATCGAGGAATTTGTGGGTTGAACATGAACAATGTCGAGTTTCATAGTCTCTTCTCTGAAGATGTTTTCCAGGAAGACCCTCTGCAGCTTTTCTCGCCCCCACATGTCCTTACTCTCCCCGTTTGAAAATTCAGGTTGGAAGGTCTGCACCATTCCACTTTCAGAAGGGTCTTTGTTCAAAGCTGGTGTTATGCCCTGTGAAACTGTGCTCACCATCAGGTTTTTATTTCATTCACGGGCTTGTAGGCTGCTCCATCCTGGGGCTGGTTAGATGATTTCTGACAATATCTCACAGACCCTTGGGACTGAGGGGCATCTGTCTGGTACAGAAGACCAACCTTTGTTTGAAAGCAGTTTGGCAGGACATTTCTGCATCTTGAGTTGGTTTGACAGGCCGCTGGAAAAAGCCCACCAGGTAAGTTTCTGGGTGCAACAGAGTCATAATGCAGCAGCCAAGCAGGTTGGGCCTGGCAGTTGCAGTCAGCACAGAACTACTCTCCTTTCTCCTCAGGTTCGTTCTGTCCTCCATTCCAACATGCTGAGTGAATTAATTCCTCCTTTCTTCATGAGCCCCCAGAGGAGTGAAACACCTTCATGTGGAACACACACATCCCATGTTTCAGCTGTCTCCATTGCAGTTTTGTACCTTAGTAGGGGAAACCCGACAGATGGAATATGATGTGTCCCAATTCAATGTTCACTTAAGCCCTGACGCTGCACTGCAGGCTCTGCTGTGGTGAGCGCTCACCAACCTTCTCTCTGTGTGGCTGCTAGGCCTCTAGGCTAGTTTCCTGATTCTGAAGAGAAGCCAGGCACTTACAGTCCTTGAGGACTGGGGTCGAGGGCAAATCCACTGGTGCTGGTGGCCAGCTTGTTGAGCCACGTGTTCACAGGCACCCCTCCATCCCAGCCTGTTCCACTGGACCTTGTGGGGACTAATAGATTGCAGTAGAACCAGGTGAGCGGGTTCTCAGTATGAATGGTGGGACCAGTAGAGCACAGCACCACCTAGCGGGCCTGGGTGGAAGTGCGAGCTGTCAGGCTTCATTGGGAACCCTGGTCCTGCCTGGATATGGAGGGACTTATCCCCCATGGGGCTGCATACCGCTGACAACCTGGTTTCTATTGAACAGGCAACAAGGATTGAATCATTTCTTTCAAAACACAAGACCCAGGCACCCGCTCCCTTCGTCTCTCATCTTACCCTCACAGATGAGCCGGTGCTTGTCTTGAATGTGGGCTTGAAGCAGCCAAGGAGCTCAATGGTCCCAGTTTGCCATGGTATCTGTGATGCCACCGTGTAATCAGGCCACTCCTCTGTGACCTCAGGTGGAATCTGGAGTGCAGGAGTCATGCCACGTGAGCCAGTCTTCAAAGTTCATGTTGCCCAGGCTTCACAAACCCTCAGGGGTGTGCAACCAACTGCCTTCTCCTACCAGTGCCTAGAAGCCCCGCACCCTTCACAACCAAGCTGCCCAGAGCCTGCTCCCTCCCCTTTGATTAGAGGACTTCTCCCATGAATATTTCTCATATCACAAGAGAACTGGTAACCAATTGTTGCATTTCTCTGAGTGTAAGTGAAAGCACCTGAATGAATGTAGGATCAAGGATATGACTTTCAGCCATGATCTCTCTGTAATGAATCTTGAGAGTAATTACTGAAAACATAAGGAGTAAAAATGGAAAGTGGATGAGGAATGTTTTCTTTTTGTCACCACGTTTCTCTTCTGGGTCCCCAGACCCCATGAGCCAACAACGCTTGCCCTTGCCTTGTTATATCTCACAACAGCATCCGGCTACATTGCTGAAGCACCCACTCACTGACGGAAACAGGCATTGCACAGTAGGAAAATCTTCCTCTGCCTCGCCTTTTCCTGAGATGATGGGCAAGATCCATCACCCAAACTGGCTTGTCCATTATGTAGAGGTCTCTGCTGTTTAGAATTTTTCAAAAGAAAATGACCAACGGAACAATATTTAAAAAATAGAATCGAGGAAATCATCAGTAGATTGTGAATATATTGGCTAGTGTTTCATATGTGAATGATTCCATAGCCTCCATTCGTAGTCACCAATTGAGCATATTCTAAACCCCACAGAGTCCTTCTGCTGCCCCTGCTTCTGGTGTCCTTGGATCCCTGACACAAATTTGTGCTCAGAGATGAGATATATCCATTTTCCTCCTTAAGTGAAGAGGGGAAAAATCTGTCCCTCAGGACACAGCAGGGCTCTTGGGAATTGACATGCCAAAGAGTTCCTTGCTGGATTGTCATGAACAAGAGGATTACGAATTCCTTACACATTGTTTGGCTTGGTCAGGATTGCGTCTCTGCATCCTTTTTCACCAAATATGACTGTAAGTGATCAATTGTAGTAATTCATCACAGACATTTGTGTACTGTTGTTATAGCCCATCACGTAGAGAGCCTGCCTCCCAAGCTGGAGACCAGGGTTTGAGACTCCAGCAGCACTGTTAGTTTAGGGAATTTACAAACAGACAAAAGAGACTGAATCAGGGACTCCCAATACTCCATCCTCTAACCTCTTACTTTTCTTTTCTCCTCTCCTCCAATGAATCAACACTGGAAAACAGCACCTGTTGCATGTGCAACCCATTTCCACGGACACCTTTCAGTTTGAAAATTTCCTCCAAGAGAGCAGTGCTCCATACTCACCTGCATTTCCTCAGAGAACTACTTCCAAGACCTTACTCTACTCTCCTTAGGACAGAGACCCCGGGTCTCTCATGAGAATGCTTATGTGAATAATTCTTCACCACCTTCCTCCCCTGCACATTCTTCACCTGGTTTAGGTGGCAGGAAATTCAAATTGACAACCGCACCTACACCTGCCCCTCTGCAGGCTTTTTCGGTATACTCCCATACCCTCTGCCAATGAAGGGGGCTTCCACACCTGAGCACTTTCCACGTGAACCTCAATGTCAACTGAAAAACCAAGAGGTGAACACAAAAGACACCTGCTCTTGTCCCTTGATTTTCTCTGACATTTTGGCTTTGCAGTGCCTTCCTTGTGACTTCTTGGTGAATAATGGTAGGATTTGGGGCTGAATTGATGTGAGCCTCTACTGGAAGCATTCAGGAGTATCATGGGTTTTTACAACCTCCCAATATCATTGGAGCTCCAGTGTCAAGAGGAAGGGAGCACTTTTATGCACTCTTGTTAATTTTGATGGACTTCCTCAAGAGCAGCCTAGAACTGGTTGAAGCATAACAAGTACTTGGGGTGTGAGTTGCTCTCCTGTTTACCGGGGATCTGGGAAAGAGTGCATTGTGCCTTGGACGGTAAGGATTGACACAAAAGACATCTTTCCAAGATCTCACACCAGAAGGAGGAAACAAGAGACATGAGGCATACAGCATGTGGGTAGGGGTAGAAGCATGTCAGAATAGAAAGTGGATTTGACACTTTGTAAATGCTTGAGGTATGCTTTTTCTTCTCAAGAGTTCTACTAAAATGTTGGTTATCATGGAACCACTTCTGGTTTGATATTCATGTTTTGCGATGTAGGTTCTTCACACTTGAATATTCATAGTCTTTTGGGGGATAACTTTTCTAAGATTGTGGTGGACTCTTCATTCAGAGAGCCAGGGATTAGGGTTGCATATTAAAGGATCAGATGGTTTAAATTGTAGGTCTTTTTGTGGGAGCTGTGATGTTAGGAAAGCCTTTGCTCATGGTTCTCATGCCAGAAAAATATAGGAATCAGTATACGTATATTCGACTGTCCGTTGGGAGCATCAGAAAGAGACAGGACATTTCAGGGACACTGATGTAATGACATTAAGGTTGTTGTTCATGGTTGCATACAGAATGAACAGACAATAACTACTTTCTGTATTAGTAGTGTATGATGAGGCTGAATATATATCGAGGAATTTGTGGGTTGAACAAGAACAATGTTGAGTTTCATAGTCTCTTCTCTGAAAATGTTTTCCAGGAAGACACTCTGCAGCTTTTCCGCCCCTCAAATGTTCTTACTCACCCTGTTTGAAAATTCAGAATGGAAGGTCTTCACCATTCCATTTTCCGAAGGGTCTGTGTTCAAAGCTGGTGTTATGCCCTGTGAAACTGTGCTCATCATCAGGTTTTTATTTCACTCATGGGCTTGTAGGCTGCTCCATCCTGGGGCTGGTTAGATGAATCCTGACAATATCTCACAGACCCTTGGGACTGAGGGGCATCTGTCTGGTCCAGAAGACCAACCTTTGTGTGAAAGCAGATTGGCCAGACATTTCTGCATCTTGAGTTGGTTTGACAGGCCGCTGGAAAAAGCCCACCAGGTAAGTTTCTGGGTGCAACAGAGTCATAATGCAGCAGCTAAGCAGGTTGGGCCTGGCAGTTGCAGTCAGCACAGAACTACTCTCCTTTCTCCTCAGGTTCGTTCTGTCCTCCATTCCAACATGCTGAGTGAATTAATTCCTCCTTTCTTCATGAGCCCCCAGAGGAGTGAAACACCTTCATGTGGAACACACACATCCCATGTTTCAGCTGTCTCCATTGCAGTTTTGTACCTTAGTAGGGGAAACCCGACAGATAGAATGTGAAGTTTCCCAATTCAATGATCACTTAAGCCCTGACGCTGCACTGCAGGCTCTGCTGTGGTGAGCGCTCACCAACCTTCTCTCTGTGTGGCTGCTAGGCCTCTAGGCTAGTTTCCTGATTCTGAAGAGAAGCCAGGCACTTACAGTCCTTGAGGACTGGGGTCGAGGGCAAATGCACTGGTGCTGGTGGTCAGCTTGTTGAACCACGTGTTCACAGGCACTCCTCCATCCCAGTCTGTTCTACTGGACCTTGTGGGGGCTAATAGCCTGCAGTGGAACCTGGTGAGCGGGGTCTGAGTATGAATGGTGGGGCCAGTGGACCACAGCACCACCTAGGGTGCCTGGGTGGAAGTGGGACCCTGGTCCTGCCTGCATATGGAGGAATTATTGCCCACGGGGCTGAATACTGCTTACAACCAGATTTCTGGTTGACCAGGCAACAAGGATAGAATCATTTCTTTCCAAACACAAGACCCTGGCACCCACTCCCTTCGTCTGTCCTCTTACCCTGACAGCTGAGCCGTGCTGGTCTTGAATGTGGGCTTGAAGCAGACAAGAGCTGAATGTTCTCCGGTTGCCATGGGATCCGTGATGCCACTGTTTTCTCAGGCAACTCTCTGTGACCTCGGGTGGAATCTGGGGTGCAGGAGCCATGTCACGTGAGCCAGTCTCCAAAGTTCATGTTGCCCAAGGCTTCAAAAACCCTCTGGGGTTTGCAACCAACTGCCGTCTCCTACCAGAGCCTAGAAGCCCCGAGCCCTTCACATCCTAGCTGCCCAGAGCCTCCTCCCTCCATTTTGATTAGAGGACTTCTCCCATGAATGTTTCTCTCATCACAGGAGAACTGGTAAGCAATTGATGCATTTCTCTGAGTGGAAGTGAATGCACCTGAATGAATGTAGGATCAAGGAGATGACTTTCAGCTATGATCTCTCTGTAATGAATTTTGAGTGTAATAACTGAAAACATAAGGAGTTGAAAATTTAAACTGGATGAGGAATGTTTCCTTTTTGCCACCACGTTTTGCTTCTGGGGCCCCAGACCCCATGAGCCATCAACTCTTGCCTTTGCCTTGCTATATCTCACAACAGCAACAAGCTAAATTGCTGAAGCACCCACTCACTGAGGAAAACAAGCATAGCACAGTAGGAAAATCTTCCTCTGCCTCATCCTTTCCTGAGATGATGGGAAAGATCCATCACCCAAACTGGCTTGCCCATTATGCACAATTCTCTGCTGTTTAGAATTATTCAAAAGAAAATGACAAATGGAACAATATTTAAAAAATAGGATCGAGGAATTAATCAGTAGATTGTGAATATATTGGCTAGTGTTTCATATGTGAATGATCCCAAAGTCTCCATTCGTAGTCACCAATTGAGCATATTCTCAATCCCACATAGTATTTTTGTTGCCCCTGCTTCTGGCGTCCTTGGATCCCTGATATAAATTTGTGCTCAGAGATAAGTTACATCCATTTTCCTCCTTAAGCGAAGAGGGGAAAAGTCTGTCCCTCAGGGCACAGCGGGGCTCTTGGGAATTGACTTGCAAAAGAGTTCCTTGCTGGATTGTCAAGAACAAGAGGATTAAGAATTCCTTAGACATTTTTTGCCTTGGTCATGATTTCGTCTCTGCATACTTTTTCACCAATTAGGACTGTAAGTGATCAAGTGTAGTATCTCAGAGCAGAAGTTTGTGTACGGGTGTAATAGCCCATCATGTAGAGTGCCTGCCTCCCATGTTTGAAACCAGGGTTCGAGACCTCAGCAGCACTGTTAGTTCAGGGAAATTAGAAACAGACAAATGAGACTGAATCGGGGACTCCCAACCCTCCATCCTCTCACTTCTTACTTTTCTTTTCTCCTCTCCTCACAAATGAATCAACACTTGGAAAACAGCAACAGTTTCATGTGCAACCCATTTCCACGGACACCTTTCAGTTTGCAAATGTGCTCCAAGAGAGCAGTGCTGCACACTCACTTGCATTTCTTCACAGAACTACTTGCAAGACCTCACTCTACTCTCCTTAAATAGAGATCTCAGGTTCTCATGAGAATGCTTATGTGAATAATTCTTCACCACCTTCCTCCCCTGTGCATTCTTCACCAGGTTTCAGTGGCAGGAAATTCAAATGACAACCGCACTTACACCTGCCCCTCTTCAGGCTTTTTGATATACTCCCATACCCTATGCCAATGAAGGGGACTTCCACACCTGAACACTTTCCACGTGAACCTCAATGTCAACTGGAAAATCAAGTGGTGAACCCAAAAGAAAGCCGCTCTTGTCCCTGGAGTTTATCTGACAGTTTGGTTTTGCAGTGGCTTGCTTGTGACTTCTTGATGAATAATGGTAGGCTTGAGACTGATTTGATGTGAGCCTCTACTGGAAGCATTCAGGAGTATCATGGGATTTTACAACCTATTCTCGCAATATCATTGGAGTTCCAGTGTCAAGAAGAATGGAGCCCTTTTATGCACTCTTGTTAATTTTGATGGACCTCCTCAAGAGATGCAGCCTAGAATTGGTTGAAGCATAACAAGTACTAGGGTTGTGAGTTGCTCTCATGTTTACTGGTGATCTGGGAATGAATGCATTGTGCTTTGGAGGGTAAGAAATGACACAATTCACCTCTTTCCAAGATCTCACACCGGAAGGAGTAAACAAGACACATTAGGCATAAGGCATGTGGGCGGGGGTAGAAACATGTCAGAAAAGAAAGTGGATTTGACACTTTGCAAATGCTTGAGGTATGCTTTTTCTTCTCAAGAGTTCTACTAAAATGTTGGTTATCATGGAACCACTTCTGGTTTGATATTCATGTTTTGCAATGTAGGTTCTTCACACTTGAATGTTCATAGTCTTTTGGGGGATTATTTTTCTGAGATTGTGGTGGACTCTTCATTCAGAGATCCAGGGATTAGGGTTGCATATTAAAGGATCAGCTAGTTTAAATTGTAGGTCTTGGTGTGGGAGCTGTGATATTAGGAAAGCCTTTGCTCATGGTTCTCGTGCTAGAAATATATAGGAATCAGTATACGTATATTTGACTGTCCGTTGGGAGCAACAGAAAGAGACAGGACATTTCAGGGGCACTGATGTACTTGCAATGACATTAGGGTTGTTGTTCATGGTTGCATACAGAATGAACAGACAATAACTACTTTCTGTATTAGTAGTGTATGATGAGGCTGTATATATATCGAGGAATTTGTGGGTTGAACAAGAACAATGTCGAGTTTCATAGTCTCTTCTCTGAAGATATTTTCCAGGAAGACCCTCTGCAGCTTTTCTCACCCCCCAAATGTCCTTACTCTTCCCATTTGAAAATTCATTTTGGAGGGTCTGCACCATTCCACTTTCAGAAGGGTCTGTGTTCAAAGCTGGTGTTATGCCCTGTGAAACTGTGCTCATCATGCCATCATCAGGTTTTTATTTCACTCATGGGCTTGTAGGCTGCTCCCTCCTGGGGCTGATAAGATGATTCCTGACAATATCTCACAGACCCTTGGGACTGAGGGGCATTTGTCTGGTCAAGAAGACGAACCATTGTGTGAATGCAGATTGGTCAGACATTTCTGCATCTTGAGTTGTTTTGACGGGCCGCTGGAAAAAGCCCACCAGGTAAGTTTCTGGGTGCAATAGATTTGTAATGCAGCAGCCAAGCAGGTGGGGCCTGGCAGTTGGAGTGAGCACAGAACTACTCTCCTTTTTTGTCAGGTCCGTTCTGTCTTCCGTCCAACATGCTGAGTGAATGACTCCCTCCATTCTTCATGAGTCAGCAGAGGCGCCAAATACCTTCACATGGAACACACACATCCCATGTTTCAGCTGTCTCCTTTGCAGTTTTGTACGTTAGAGGGGAAACCCGACAGATGGAATGTGATGTGCCCCAATTCAATGATCACTTAAACCCTGACGCTGCACTGCATGCTCTGCTGAAGTGAGTGCTCACCACCCATCTCTGTGTGGCTGCTAGGCCTCTAGGCTAGTTTCCTGAATCTGAAGAGAAGCCGGGCATTTACAGTCCTTGAGGAGTGGATTCATAGTGCAAATCCACTGGTCCCGGTGATCAGCTTGCTGAGCCACGTCTTCGCAGACACCCCTCAGTCCCAGCCTGTTCCACTGGACCTTGTGGGGGCTTATAGCCTGCAGTAGAACCAGGTGAGCTGGCTCTCAGTATGAATGGTGGGACCAATGGAGCACAGCGCCACCTAGCGGGCCTGGGTGGAAATGCGAGCTGTCAGACTTCAGTGGGAACCCTGGTCCTGCCTGGATATGGAGGGATTTATCGCCCACGGGGCTGAATACCGCTTACAACCTGGTTTCTGGTTGACCAGGCAACAAGTATAGAATCATTTCTTTCCAAACACAAGACCCTGGCACCCGCTCCTTTTGTCTGTCCTCTTACCCTCACAGCGAGCCGGTGCTGGTCTTGAATGTGGGCTTGAAGCAGACAGGAATTGAATGTTCTCCAGTTGCCATGGGATCCGTGATGCCACCGTGTTCTCAGTCCACTCCTCTGTGACCTCAGGTGGAATCTGGGGTGCAGGCGCCATGTCACGTGATCCAGTCTTCAATTTCATGTTGACCAAGGCTATAGAAACCCTCTGGGGAGTGCAACTAAGTGCCTTTTTGTACAGGAGCCTAGAAGCCCTGCGCCCTTCACAACCTAGCTGTCTAAAGCCTGCTCCCTCCCCTTTGATTAGAGGACTTCTCCCATGTGATATTTCTCATGTCACAGGAGTAGTGGTAAGCAATTGATGCGATTTTCTGAGTGGAAGTGAATGCACCTGAATTAATGTGGTATCAAGGATATGACTTTCAGCCACGATCTCTCTGTACTGAATCTTGAGAGTAATAACTGAAAACATAACAAACAGAAAATTGAAGTTGGATGAGGAATGTTTTCTTTTTGAAACCACGTTTGGCTTCTAGTACCCCAGAGCCCATGAGACATCATAACTTGCCTTTGCCTTCTATATATCTCAACAGCATCCAGCTAAACTGCTGAAGCACACCCTCTCTAAGGGAAATAGGTCTAGCACATTAGGAACAACTTCCTCTGACTCGCTTTTTTCTGAGATGATATGCAAGAACCATCACCAAATCTGTCTTGTCCATTATGCACAAGTCTCTGCTGTTTAGCATTTTTCAAAAGAAAATGACAAAAGGAAAAATAAGACAAAAGTTGTATTGAGCAATTAATCAGTAGATTGTGAATATATTGGCTAGAGTTACATGTGTGAATGATCCTCAAAATCTCCATTCATAGGCCCCAATTGAGCATATTCTTAATCCCACATAGTCCTGCCTCTTCCCCTACTATTGTCGTGTTTGATCCCTAATAAAATTTTGTGCTCAGAGATGAGTTACATCCATTTTCCTCCTTAAGTGAAGAGGGGAAAATGTTTCCCTTAGGACACACTGATGGTCTTGTGTATTGACCTGCAAAAGAGTTCTTTGCTGAATTTTTGTGAACAAAAGAATTAAGAATACCTCAGGCATTGTTTGGCTTGGTCATGTTTACTCTTCAGCATACATTTTCACAAATTAGGACTGTAAGTGATCAAGTGTTCTAACTCAGAGGGTCCCTTCTTGTGCTGGCGATATTGCTCAATACATAGAGTGCCTGCCAAGCATGCTCAAGGTCCGAGTTCGAGTCTCCAGTAGTCTTAATTTGTGGAAATAATAAACACACAACTGAGACCAATTTGGAGGCTCCCAACTTTCCATCTTCTCACCTCTTTCTTTTATTCTTCCCCTCCTAACAAAATGAATCAACACTGAAAATCAGCACCAGTTTCACATGCAACTCATTTCCACTTACACCTTTCAGTTTGCAAATGTGCTTCAAGGGATCAGTGCTGCACATTCACCTGGATTTCTTCAGAGTACTACTTCCACGACCTCACTCTACTCTCCTTAGGACAGAGATCACAGGTCTCTCATGAGTATGCTTTTGTGAATAATTATTCACCACCTTCTACCACAGTGAATTCTTCACCAGGTTTCCATGGCAGGAAATTCAAAATGACAACTGCACTTGTACCTGGAACTCTCCACGTTTATCAGACACACCCCCATGTTCTCTACCAATGAAGGAGACTTCCACAACTGAGCTCTTTCCATGTGAACAACAATGTGAACTGGGAAACAAGAGGTGAACACAAAAGACAACCACTCTGGTCCCTGGAGTTTCTCTTACTGTTATGCTTTGCAGTGTCTTGCATGTGATTTCTTTTTTTTTTATTGTAAACAAATGGGATACATGTTTTTTCTCTGTACATGGCGTAAAGGCATACCATTTGTGTAATCATAAATTTACATAGGGTAATGTTGTTTGATTCATTCTGCCATTTTTCCCTTCCCCCCCTCCCCTCCCACCCTTCCCCTCCATCTATACAGTCCTTCCTTCCTCCATTCCTGCCCCCCTCCCTAAACCCAACTCCAACCCCAACACTAACCCTTCCCACCCCCCATTATGTGTCATCATCCACTTATTAGCGATATCATTCTTCCTTTGGTTTTTTGAGATTGGCTTATCTCACTTAGCATGATATTCTCCAGTTTCATCCATTTGCCTGCAAATGCCATAATTTTATCATTCTTTATGGCTGAGTAATATTCCATTGTATATATATATATACCACATTTTCTTTATCCATTCATCAATTGAAGGACATCTAGGTTGGTTCCACAATCTGGCTATTGTGGACTGAGCAGCTATGAACATTGATGTGGCTGTATCTCTGTAATATGCTGATTTTAAGTCCTTTGGGTATAGGCCAAGGAGTGGGATAGCTGGGTCAAATGGTGTTTCCATTCCAAGTTTTCTAAGGAATCTCCACACTGCTTTCCAGAGTGGCTGCACTAATTTGCAGCCCCACCAGCAATGTAAGAGTGTGCCTTTCTCCCCACATCCTCGCCAACACCTGTTGTTGCTTGTATTCTTGATAATCGCCATTCTAATTGGGGTGAGATGGAATCTTAGGGTGGTTTTGATTTGCATTTCTCTTATGATTTCTTGATGAATAGTGGTAGGACGTGGGACTGAATTGATGCTAGCCTCTATTGGTAGCATTCAGTAGGATCTTGGGGGATTTACAACACACTCTCCCAATATCATTTGAGCTCCCATGTGAAGAGGAATGGAGCCGGTTTGTAGACTCTTGTTAATATTGATGGACCTCCTCAAGAGATGCAGTGTGGAATTAGGTGAAGCATAACAACAACTCGGGTTGTGAATGGCTCTCATGTTTACCAGGGATCTGGGAATGAATGCATTGTGCTTTTGGAAGTAAGGAATAACAGAAGAACCACACATTAAAAGAACTCACACCTGAAAAAGGAAATCAGAACTATTAGGCATATGGCATGTTGGAGGTAGATAGAAAAAAGTCAAGAGAGAAAACAGATTTGACAATTTGCAGATGTTTCAGGTATGCTTTTCCTTCTCAGTAATTCTATTAAAATGTTGACTTTTATGGAACCACTTCTGGTTTGATATTCAGGTTTTGCTGATATAGGGTTTTCACACCAGAATATTTGTAAAAGTTTTGGGGATTAAATTTCTGAGATTGTGGTTCACTCTTCATTCAGAGAGCCTGGGATTATGTTGCATATCCCAGGATAAGCTGGTTTAAATTGTAGGTCATAGGGTAGGTACTGTGATGTTAGGAAACCTTTGCTCATGGTTCTTGTGGCATAAATATAGGAATCAGTATATGTATGTTCCGCTGCCATTGGTAGCAACAGAAAGAGACAGGAATTTGCAAGGCCATTGATGTATTTTCAACAAAATTAGGGTCGGTGTTCAGGTTGCATACAGAATGAACTGGCAATAACTACTTCCTGTATTTGTAGTGTATGACGAGGCTGAATATATTTCATGGAGTTTGTAGGTTGACCATGAAAAATGACAAGTTTCATAGTGTCTCTTCTCCAAAGTTGTTTTCCAGCATGACACCCTCCTGCATTTCTTTCCCCCAAATGTCCTTACTCTCCACTTTTGAGTATTCAGCTTGCAAGCTTTGCACCATTCCACTTTCAGCATGGTCTATGTTCAAAGCTGGTGTTATGCCCTGTGAAACTGTGCTCATCATGCCATCACCAGATGTTTACTTCATTCCCTGGCTTGTGGTCTGCTCCCACTCGGGGCTGGGTAGATGACTCCTGGAAATATCCCACAGGCCATTGGGATAGAGGGGCTTTTGTCTGGTCAAGAAGATGAACCATTGTGTGAATGAAGATTGGCAAGATATTTCTGCATCTTGAGGTGATTTGACGTGACCCTGGAAAAATCCCAGCCGGTAAGTTTCTGGGTACAGCCTAGTCATAATGCAGCAGCCAAGGAGTAGTGGCCTGGCGTTTGTAGTGAGCACAGAACAACATTCCTTGCTTGTCAGAATCGTGCTGTCCTCCGGTCAATATGCTGATTGAATGACTCCCTCATATCTTCAGAGCCACCAGAGGAGCCACACAACATCACTTCGAACACAGACATCCCATGTTCCAAGTGTCTCTGATCCAGACTTTGTATGTTAGGAGGAGAAACTCGACAGATGGAATGTGATGTGTTCCCAATTCAATGATCACTTAAGCCACGGAGCTGCACTGTTCACTCCACTGAGCTGAGCGCTCACCATTCATCTCTCTGTGTGGCTGCAAGGCCTCTAGGCTTGTTTCCTGACTCTGAAGAAGACCCGGGTTTTCCCAGTCTTGGAACAGTGGGGTCAGAGGGGAAATCCAATGGTGCTGGTGCTATGCTTGTTGAGCCACATCTTCTCAGGCACTCCTCAGTCCCAGCCTGTTGCACTAGACCTTGCGGGGGGCTACTAGCCTGCAGCAGGAGCCAGGTGAGCAGGCTGTCAGTATGAAAGATATGGCTAACGGAGCACAGCATCACCTAGCGGACCTGGGTGGAAGTGCGAGCTGTCAGGCTTCTGTGGGAACCCTTGTCCTGCCTGGACATGGAGGGATTTATCGCCCACGGGGCTGCATACCGCTTACAGCCTGATTTTTCATTGACCAACCAACAAAGATAGAATCATTTCTTTAAAAACGCAAGACTCTGACACCCGCTCCCTTGGTCTAGACTTTTAGCCTCTCAGCTGAGACGGTGCTTGTCTTGAATGTGGGCTTAAGGGGACAGGAGTGCAATTGTCTCTGAAGGTCATGGGAACCATGATTCCACCGTGTTCTCAGGCCACTTCTCTGTGACCTCAGGTAGAATCTGTGGAGCAGGTGCCATGTTCCATGAGAGAGTCATCAAAGATCATGCCCAAGTCTTCACAAACCCTCTCTGGAATGCAGCCAAGTGCATTCTCCTACCGGAATCTAGAAACCAGGCCCTTCACAACCTAGCTGCCCAATGCCTGATAACTCCCCTTTGATTAGAGGAGTTTTCACATAAATTGTTCTCATGTCACAGGAGACTGGTAAGCAATAGATGTGTTATACTAAGTGGATTTGAATGCACCTGAATGAATGTAGGACTGACGATATGACTTACAGTCACTATCAGTCTGTAATGAATGGTGAGAGTAATAACATAAATCATAACGAGCAGAAAATTGACATTGGATGAGGAATGTTTTCTTTTTGCCACCACCTTTTGCTTCTGGGACCTCAGACCCCATGACCCATCAACACTTGACTTTGCCTTTTATATTTCACAACCACATCTGGCTGAATTGCTGAAGCACTCCCTTTCTGAGGGAAACAGGCAGAGCACAGGAGGAACAACCTCTTTCTCACTCTTTCCTGAGATGATGGGCAAGATCCACCACCAAAACTGGCTTGTCCATTATGCACAGGTCTCTGCTGTTTAGAATTTTTCATAAGAAAATGACAAACGGAACAATATTTAAAAAATAGGATCGAGGAATTAATCAGTAGATTGTGAATATATTGGCTAGGGTTGCATATGTGAATGATCCCAAAGTCTGCATTCATAGTCACCAATTGAGCATATTCTCAATCCCACATAGTCCTGCCTCTGCCCCTGCTCCTGGCATCCTTGGATCCCTGATACAAATTTGTACTCAGAGATGAGTTACATCTGTTTTCCTCCTTAAGCGAAGAGGGGAAAATCTGTCCCTCAAAACACACAGCTGGTCTTGGGAATTGACATGCAAAAGAGTTCCTTGCTGGATTGTCGTGAACAAGAGGATTAAGAATTATTTTGGCATTGTTTGGCTTGGTCATGATTGCTTGTTTGCATACTTTTTCACCAATTCAGGACTGTAAGTGATCAAGTGTAGTATCTCAGAGCAGACATTACTGTACTTGTGATATAGCTCATCATGCAGAGAGCCTGCCTCCCATGCTAGCGACCAGGGTTCAAGACTTCAGCAGCACTGTTAGATTAGGAAAATTAAAAACAAGCAAACGAGACTGAATCGGAGCCTCCTAACCCTCCATCCTCTCACCTCTTACTTTTCTTTTCTCCTCTCCTCACAAAATTAACCAACACTAGAAAACAGCACCAGTTTCACATGCAACCCATTTCCACGGACACCTTTCAGTTTGCAAATGTGCTCCAAGAGAGCAGTGCTGCACACTCACATGCATTTTATAAGAGAACTACTTCCACGACCTAACTCTACTCTGCTTAGGACAGAGATCACTGGTCTCTCATTAGTATGCTTATGCGAATAATTCTTCACCACCTTCCTCCCCTGTGCATTCTTCACCAGGTTTCGGTGGCAGGAAATTCAAATGACAACTGCACTTACACCTGACTCTCTCCAGGCTTTTTGGATATACTACCATACCCTCTGCCAATGAAGGGGACTTCCACACCTGAGCACTTTCCACGTGAACCTCAATGTCAACTGGAAAACCAAGAGGTGAACACAAAAGACAGCCCGCTCTTGTCCCTGGAATTTCTCTGACTGTTTGGATTTGCAGTGGCTTGCTTGTGACATCCTGATGAATAATGGTAGGATTTGGGGCAGAATTGATTTGAGCCTCTGCTGGTAGCTTTCAGGAGTATCATGGGGGATTTACAACCTACTCTCTCAATATCATTGGAGCTCCAGTGTCAAGAGGAATGGAGCCCTTTTATGCACTCTTTTTAATTTTGATAGCCTTCCTCAAGAGATGCAGCCTAGAATTGGATGAAGCATAACAAGTACTCGGTGTGTGAGTTGCTCTCATGTTTACTGGGATCTGGAAATGAATGCATTGTGCTTTGGAGGGAAAGGAATGACACAAAACGCCTTTTTCCAAGATCTCACACCGGAAGGAGGAAACCAGAGACATTAGGCATATGGCATGTGGGCAGGGGATAGAAACATGTCAAAATAGAAATCAAATTTGAAACTTTGCAAATGCTTGAGGTATGCTTTTTCTTCTCAGTAATTCTATTAAAGTGTTGGTTATTAGGGAACTACTTCTGGTTTGATATTCATGTTTTGCCCATGTAGGGTCTTCACACTCAAATATTCATAGTCCTTTGGGGGATTACTTTTCTGAGATTGTGGTGAACTCTTCATTTGGAGAGGCAGGGATTATTGTTGCATATTCCAGGATCAGCTGGTTTAAATTGTAGGTCGTGGGGTAGGAGATGTGATGTTAGGAAAGTCTTTGCTCATGGTTCTTGTGCCAGAAAAATGTAAGAATCAGTATAATTATATTCAGTGTCCCTTGGGAGCAACAGAAAGAGACAGTACTTTTCAGGGGCATTGATGTACTTGCAATTTCATTAGGGTTCATTTTCATGGTTGCATACAGAATGAACAGACAGTAACTACTTCCTGTATTAGTAGTGTATGATTTGGCTGTATATATATTGAGGAATATGTGGGTTGAATATGAGCAAAGATGAGTTTCTTAGTGCCACTTCTCTGAAGATGTTTTCCAGGAAGACTCCTCTGCAGCTTATATCACCCTCCAAATGTCCTTACTATCCCCTTTTGAAAATTCAGTTTGGAAGCTCTGCACCATTCCACTTTCAGAAGGGCCTATGTTCAAAGCTGGTGTTATGCCCTGTGAAACCTGTGCTCATCATGTCATCACCAGGCTTTTATTTCATTCATGGGCTTGTAGGCTGCTCCCTCCCAGGGGCTGGTTAGATGACTCCTGGCAATATTTCACAGACCATTGGGACTGAGGGGCATTTGTCTGGTCAAGAAGACGAACCATTGTTTGAGTGCAGATTGGCAAGACATTTCTGCATCTTGAGTTGGTTTGATGGGCCGCTGGAAAAATCCCACCAGGTAAGTTTCTGGGTGCAACAGATTGGTAATGCAGCAGCCAAGCAGGTGAGGCAGTCAGATGGAGTGATCACAGAACTACTCTCCTTTCTTGTCAGGTCCGTTCTATCCTCCGTCCAACATGCTGTGTGAATGACTTCCTCCTTTCATCTTGAGCCAGCAGAGGGGCCAAACACCTTCACATGTAACATGCACATTCCATGTTTCAGCTGTCTCCTTTGCAGATTTGTACTTTAGTAGGGGAAACCCAACTGATGGAATGTGATGTGTCCCAATTCAATGATCACTTAAGCCCCGACTCTTCACTGCATGCTCTGCTGAGCTGAGCGCTCACCACCCATCTCTCTGTGTGGCTTCTAGGCCTCTAGGCTAGTTTCCTGAGTCTGAAGAAAAGCCGGGCACTTACAGTCCTTGAGGAGTGTTGTCGGAGTGTAAATCCACTGGTGCCGGTTGTAAGCTTGTTGAGCCACGTCTTCGCAGGCACCCCTCAGTCCCAGCCTCTTCCACTGGACATTGTGGTGGCTAATAGCCTGCAGTAGAGCCAGGTGAGCAGGTGGTCAGTATGAATGGTGGGGCCAACGGAGCACAGCTCCACCTAGCGGGCCTGGGTGGAAATTGCGAGCTTTCAGGCTTCAGTGGGAACCCTGGTCCTGCCTGGATATGGAGGGATTTATCGCCCACGGGACTGCATACCACTTACAGCCTGGTTTCTAGTTGACCAGGCAACAAGGATAGAATCATTTCTTTGAAAACACAAGACCCTGGCATGCGCTCCTTTTGTCTATCCTCTTATCCTCACAGCTGAGCCGGTGCTTGTTTTGAATGTGGGCTTGAAGCGGCCAGGAGTGTAATGGTCTGTGGTTGCCATGGGAACCGTGATGCCACCGTGTTCTCGGGCTGCTCCTCTGTGACCTCAGTTGGAATCTGGGGTGCAGCGCCATGTCACGTGAGACAATCTTCATAGTTCATGTTGCCCAAGGCTTCACAAACCCTCTGGGGCTTGCAACCAAGTGCCTTCTCCCACCGGAGCCTAGAAGCCCCGCACCCTTCACAACCTAGCTGCTCAGAGCCTGCTCCCTCCCCTTTGATTAGAGGATTTCTCCCTTGAAGTTTTCTCATTTCACAGGAGAACTGGTAAGCAATTGATGCCTTTTTCTGAGTGGAAGTGAATGCACCTGAATGAATGTAGGATCAAGGATATGACTTTCAGCCACGATCTCTCTGTAATGAATCTTGAGAATAATAACTGGAAACATAAGGAGCAGAAAATTGAAACTGGATGAGAATGTTTTCTTTTTGCCACCACGTTTTGCTTCTGGGATCCCAGACTCCATGAGCCAACAACACTTGTCTTTGCCTTGTTATATCTCACAACAGCATCCGGCTATATTGCTGAAGCACTCCCTCACTGAGGGAAAGAGGCATAGCACAAGAGGAACAACTTCCTCTGCCTCACCCTTTCCTGAGATGATGGGCAAGATTTGCCATCAAATTGGCTTGTCCATTATGCACCGGTCTCTGCTGTTTAGGAGTTTTTAAAAGAAAATTACAAGCGGAACTATAAGACAAAAATAGAATCAAGGAATTAATCAGTAGATTGTGAATATATTGACTAGGGTTGAATATGTGAATGATCCCCAAAGTCTCCATTTGTAGTCACCAATTGAGCATATTTTCAATACCACATAGTCCCTGTGTCTACCCCTCGTCCTGGCGTCCTTTGATACCTGATACAAGTTTGTGCTCAGAAATCAGTTACATCCATTTTCCTCCTTAAGTGAAGAGGGGAAAATTCTGTCCCTCAGGACACACCGTGGCTCTTGGGTATTGACATGCAAAGGAGTTCTTTGCTGGACTGTCATAAAGAAGAGGATTAAGAATTCCGTAGGCATTGTTTGGCTTGGTCATGATTGCTCTTCTGCATACTTTGTCACAAATTAGTACTGCAAGTGATCAACTGTTGTAACTCAGTGCAGAGATTCCTCTGCTGGTGATATAGCCCATCAGGTAGAGAGCCTGCCTCCCATACTGGAGACCAGGGTTCAAGACCCCAGCACTGTTAGGTTTTGGATATTACAAACAAAGAAACGAGACCGAATCGGAGCCTCCCAACCTTCCATTCTCTCAACTCTTACTCTTCTTTTCTCCTCTCCTCTCAAAATGAATCAACACTTGAAAACAGCACCAGTTTCACTTGCAACCCATTTCCACAGGACACCTTTCAGTTTGCAAATGTGCTCCAAGAGAGCAGTGCTGCACACTCACCTGCATTTCTTCAGAGTACTACTTCCACAACCTCACTCTACTCTCCTTAGAACAGAGATCACGTGTCTCTCATGAGAATGCTTATGCTGAATAATCCTTCACCACGTTCCTCCCCTGTGCATTGTTCACCAGGTTTCAGGTGGCAGGAAATTCAAAATGACAACTGCACTTATTTCCTGGGTCTCTCCAGGCTTTTTGGACATACTCCCATACCCTCTGCCAATGACTGGGATTTCCACACCTGAGCACATTCCACGTGAACCTCAATGTCTACTGGAAAACCAAGAGGTGAACACAAAAGACAGCAGCTCTTGTCCCTGGAGTTTCTCTGACAGTTTGGCTTTACAGTTACTTGCATGTGACTTCTTGATGAATAATTGTAGGATTTGGGACTGAATTGATGTTAGCCTCTATTGTTAGCATTCATGAGGATCACAGGGATTTTGCAACCCACTCTCCCAATATCATTGGCACTCCAGTGTCAAGAGGAATGGAGCCGATTTTTAGACTATTGTTAATTTTAATTGACCTCCTCAAGAGATGCAATGTGGAATTGTGTGAAGCATAACAACATCTTGGGTTGTGTATTGCTCTTCTGTTTACCGAGGGATCTGGGAATGAATGCATTGTGCTTTGGGAAGTAAGGAATGACACAAGAATCCCTCTGAAAAAACTCACACCAGAAGTAGGAAATCAGAGACATTAGGCATATGGTAAATTGGATGTAGATAGAAAGAAGTCAAGAGAGAAAACGGTTTTGACAATTTGCAAATGCTTTAGGTATGCTTTTCCTTCTCAGTAATTCTGTTAAAATATTGGTTATTATGGAACCACTTCTGTTTTGATATTCAGGTTTTGCTGATATAGTGTCTTCACACCTGAATATTCGTAGACCTTTTGGGGATTAAATTTCTGAGATAGCAGTGCACTGTTTATTCAGAGACCTGGAATTAGTGTTGCATATCCCAGAATCAGCTGGTTTAAATTGTAGGTCATGGGAAAGGTGCTGTGATGATAGGAAAGCCTTTGGAGTAGCATTATCATCCATTGTTTTCATTCATTCCACAACAGAATTGGTGTTTAAAGTCGTAATACTTTCTAGACTGTGAAATTCACAAACAAGCCATTTCTGCATGCATCTTATGTCTGCTGGATGAGAAAGAAATTAGCAAACACACACAAAATGTTTTACAGTAAGATGTGTACTGAAAAACTACATTAAATAATGTGATAGAAGTGTCTTAGAAAGGTGTATTAGGCCTGGCTGTATAATATGAAAAACTATCTTGTATAGAGGCCCGAATGTAAGCAGGGTGTACTATCAATACCAGTACCAATGCTGTCAATGCTTTGAGAGCATTCCATATGGATGGAATAATACAAATGTGCTGATAAAAAAAATATTCCTTAGCTGTGTGTGGTGGCAAATGAATGCAATACCAGCAGTTTGGGAGACTGAGTCAGAAGCATTATAGATTCAAGACCCTAAGCAAATTAGAGAGACCTTGTCTCAAAATTTTAAAAAGATGGGATGACTGGAATGTGTCTAAGTGTTTATGAATATGCTTCCTTGGATTTAATTCCCATTACCAGTAAAATAAATATATAAATAAAAACCACACACACTCCTTAGTTTGGGAGAATCTCAGGGTAACTAGAAGCAAAGAGCAGTAATGAAGCCATAGTGTGTCTATGTCTTGCCTTTATCTCTTCAACAGGATTTTGAAGTATATATTAAAATGTGACAGAAAGCAATGGAGTGATTCTGAGATGAGGTGCATGGCATAATATGATTTATTATTAAAGAGAGCACTGATTGCAGCATAGTGAATGGAACAGACTGGGCATAGGCAGTAATGGAAACAGGGAAGACAACTGCCAGGGCAGGAGTTTAGATGAGAGGTGGTGGTGACTGGGGTTTGTATGGTAGCAATGGGAGAGAAAGTTTGGATTTCCTGAGAATGATGAATTTTTCCTGTATTGTTTCTGCATTTTCTCCAGTCAGTGAACATGAGTCCAGTGTTCAAAAGCTCACATTATGCTGCCATTATTTCTGTTGAGCTGTGAAGTACTCTATCCTGATTAATGAATCATACTGAACACATACTAATTCTCAGAGGTGTTGAATTATTTGAAATTAATTCCAAAGCTGTTAATCATAGTTTAACAATCATTAACAGGTTTGGGATAAGACAATGGTCTTCATGCTATTTCTCATGGAAGTATTTCTCTAGTCCTCATATTCTTTATTTGATAAGCATTTTCCTTTGCCCATTATCAAATGAGTGCTCCTTGATGTTCTTGCTCCATATATGTAATGTTGCCTTGCATGCATCAATGGATGTTGTGTATTATGCTCTTTAGTGCTCATCTAATTTTCCTTTCTCATATCACATCACATGTTGTTTGGTAAAAATGAATTGAATGAGAAATAATACAAAAAGAACTAAAGAAAGATACTATGAGATATCTTATTAACAGGGCATTAGCTTAAAGAATCAGAGTCAGATGTTCTAAGAATGTGAAAATAATTGTAGCATATTGCAACTCTATTATCCTATAGAAGGGGAGAGAGGAGCATAGAAGGGAAACATTCTAGGTGAACTTCTCCTCTGATATATTTTCTCTTCAAGAGCGTGAATGCACTATAAATATCTATACAAATATTTTAGTATTATGTGTAAATAAATTGAATAGATTAATTCATGACATGAAGACTCTAACAACCAAAATTTTATCACTTTTTTGCTACACTTGTTATGAAAGCCTGTTCCAAGATACATATAGCTAGTATCCTTTAAAGCAGCTCTAAGGAAAACCCTTCCTATTTTCTACTAAATTACCACTCAACCCCTATGATTTTATTCTTAAACAGCAGACATTTTTTGTATTAGTATAATGGTTTTAAACACAATAATAAATGCTACCAAAATTATTTAATAACTTCAAATTTATTACATTTTTGAGGAAAATATTTGAGATAATATTATGAAGTGTTTAGGAAACAGAACAAGGTTGACACTAAAAATTTCCACTTAGTAAGTTCGATGTTCAACTGGAATGTTCTGTTAATGAAAGAAAAATCATGGAGTTTAATAGGTAAGCAAATACTTACCTGGCAGATAAGTATCAGATCATACAAAAGGCTTCTTTCATTAACTGCTCTTTCATATTATCAAAACTAAATAGTGTGGGTTTTCAAGATGGCAGACTAGAGGGTGGCTGCATTTCATGTTGCTCCAGGACTCAGGATTCAAAAGAGGAGATAGTGAGTGACTTGGGACCAACTCAAAGCCGCCAGGTGAGTCTCTCCTGTTGGGGAGGCGTCCCTGATGGAGCGGTAGCCCCAGAACACAGGGAACTTCGTGAAGTAGAGTTGCCCGGTGAGACACCCCTCCCCCTGCTGGAGCGGTAAACACGGACAGCGGGGAACTTTGCAGAGGAGGCCGCACAGCCCAACGCTTGGTTTCAGAGCAACCTGCTGGGGCTCTGGCAGCTGCCAGAGGAAGAGCTGGGTGGCGAGCTATTTGGACTCAGCAACCTCCTGAAAAATGGGGGGGCTGTCCTGAGGAGGTGGAGGTGCGCAGTGAGTTGCTTGGTCTCCAAGCGCCCACACAGAACACCGGGTGGCTGCCTGGAGGAAGAGGCGAGCGGCGGGTCACTGGGGCTCGGAGCATATGTACGAGGCTCCAGGTGGCTGCTCAGAGGAGGGGTCGCATAGCCAGGCGATTAGGTGCAAAGCATGGTCCGGTCCAGGGACCTAGGTGCCTTTTGTTGAAAGAGCTACACAGAGACAAGCTGAGGGGCAGAGCGAAGGTTCCAGGACTGCGGGCAGCTTCTCTGAGGAGGGGCTACCTAAGGAGACTCATCTGTGAAGGGCAGGGCTCCCAGGCCCAGGAGGTAGGTCCAGGCCCCTGGGAACATTGCCTGGGAAGACTGCCCTGCCCAGGTGGTAGTTGTGGACTCAGGGGAACCTCTAGGAGGGGAACTGAACAGCAAGACCTCCCCATTGGGTGAGTCTTCCCTGCCAGGTGAGGTTTTCCCACAAGGATGGTAAAACCAGAGACACAGGCCCAAACAGGCCTTGCCTCAGCCTGCAGCCTAGTTCCCCTTTGGATGACCATTGGTCAAAAAGTAGAGTCACCCCTGCCCACTAGCAGGGAATATACCCCACCTGAAGACCACCACCCCTAGAGAGGCAGCTTCCTTGGGGAGCACTGCAGTATCAACTTCCTCTAAGACGTCAGGCTACTGAAGAATAACAGGAGATACACTAGCAATCTTCAGGGACATTATAAGTTGATAGAGGAAATCTGCAACATCTCAGCAGTCCACTGATACCTGAACGACATGAGAAAACAAGGGAAGAAAATGCCTCAAACAAATCTGGATGTTACATCAATAAAATCCAATGACAGCATGGCAGAAGAAATGTCAGAAAGGGAGTTCAGAATGTACATAATTAACATGATAAGGGAAGCAAACGATGAAATGAAAGAGCAAATGCAGGCATTGAATGAACGCACCAATTGGCAGTTAAAAGAGCAAATACAGGAAGCAAAAGACCATTTCAATAAAGAGTTAGAGATATTGAAAAAAAAACCAAACAGAAATCCTTGAAATGAAGGAAACAATAAACCAAATTAAGAACTCCATAGAAAGCACAACCAATAGGATAGAACACCTGGAAGACAGAACCTCAGATATTGAAGACAAAATATTTAACCTTGAAAACAAAGTCGAACAAACTTTGAAGATGGTAAGAAATCATGAACAGAACTATGGGATATCATGAAAAGGCCAAATTTGAGAATTATTGGGATTGAGGAAGGCTTAGAGAAAAAAACCAAAGGAATGAACAATCTATTCAATGAGATAATTTCAGAAAATTTCCCAAATCTGAAGAATAAAATGGAAAATCAAGTTCAAGGAGGCTTATAGGACTCCAAATACACAAAATTACAACAGACCCACACCAAGGCACATTATAAGGAAAATACCTAACATACAAAATAAAGACAGAATCTTAAAGGCTGTGAGAGAAAAGAACCAAATTACATTCAGGGGGAAACCAATACGGATATCAGCAGATTTTTCAATCCAGACCTTAAAAGCTAGAAGGGTCTGGAATAACATTTTCAAGCCCTAAAAGAAAATGGATGCCAACCACGAATCTTATACCCAGCAAAACTTACCTTCAGATTTGACGATGAAATAAAATCCTTCCATGATAAACAAAAGCTAAAAGAATATACAAAAAGAAAGCCAGCATTACAGAACATTCTCAGCAAAATATTCCATGAAGAAGAGATGAAAAACAAAGAAGCAAATCAGCAAAGGGAGGAGCTATCCTAAAGGAACTGTCAAATAAAGAGGAACCAAGTCATGTCAAAAATAAACAAATAAATGAATAAAATGAGTCAAATGACCAGGAATACAAATCATATCTCAATAATAACCCTGAATATTAATGGCCTGAATTCATCAATCAAAAGACATAGACTGGCAGAGTGGATAAAAAAGAAAGATCCAACAATATGTTGCCTGCAAGAGACTCATCTCATACAAAGAGATACCCATAGACTAAAGGTGAAAGGATGGGAAAAACATACCATGCACATGGACCCAGCAAAAAAGCTGGGGTATCCATCCTCATTTCAGATAATGTGGACTTCAAGCCAAAGTTAGTCAGAAGGGATAAAGAAGGACATTTCATACTGCTTAAGGGAACCATATATCAGCAAGACATAACAATCATAAATAACTATGCCCCAAACAGTGGCTCACCCATGTATGTCAAACAAATCCTTCTCAATCTCAGAAACCAAATAGACCATAATACAATAATACTAGGTGATTTTAACACGCCTCTCTCACCACTGGACAGATCTTCCAAACAAAAATTGAACAAAGAAACCATAGAACTCAATAACACAATCAATAATTTAGACTTAACAGACATTTATAGAATATACCATCCAACGAAGAGTGAATACACTTTCTTCTCAGCAGCACATGGATCCTTCTCTAAAATATACCATATATTATGCCACATAGCTAATGTTAGCAAATACAAGAAGATAGAGACACTTCCTTGTATTTTATCTTATCATAATGCATTGAAATTAGAAATAAATGAAAGTGTAAAAAACAGAAATTAATCCAGCACCTGGAGATTAAACAATATGCTATTATATGATGAATGGATAACAGAAGATATTAGGAAGGAAATTAAAAAATTCTTAGAAGTAAATGAGAACAAAGAAACATCATATCAAAATCTCTGGGACACTATGAAAGCAGTACTTAGAGGAAAATTTATTTCATGGAGCGCATTCAATAAAAGAAGTAAAACTCAACAAATAAACAACCTAACACTACAG
>NW_025920708.1:0-32750 GCF_902686445.1 Sciurus carolinensis | reverse complement strand
GCTGCCACCATTATTTCTGCCCCCCCCCACCCCCACACACCAGTTTACAACCCAGCTCATCAGTCTGCAAACAGCCTAGCCAGTCATTAGTCCGCTCATCAGTCTGTGAACATTCTCAGCAGCCACTGGTCCGGTGGCTAACCCACCAACTTTCTCCTCAGCAATTGGTCCAATCATCATTAGCCCATTAAATTCCTCTCTCTCTCTCTCTCTCTCTCTCTCTCTCTCTCCTCTCTCTCTCTCTCCTCTCTTTCTCTCTCCTCTCTCTCTTCTCTCTCTCTTCTCTCTCTCTCTCTTCCCCCTCTCCTCTCTTTCTCTCTCTCCTCTCCCTCTCTCTCTCTCTCTCTCTCTTCTCTCTTCTCCCTTCCCTTTCTCTCTCTCTCTTCTCCTCTCTCCTCTCTCTCTTCTCTTCCCCCCTCTTTCTTTCCTCTTTCTCTCTCTCTCTCTTTCTCTCCTCTCTCTCTCTCTCTCTCTCTCTCTCTCTCTCTCTCTCTCTCTCTCCCCGCCAGTACTGAGAGCGGACACTCTGGTCGTCCACCTAATAAAATCTCTTGTGTGAGTTCCCGTGTCCAGAGTGGTTTTCTGGGTGGTGCATTCATTGGGGTCATTACTCAGACCAGGCACCCCAGAGTGCTTGCTCCCCTGGATTCAAGAATCTGAGCTGTCTTGGGACCCGAAATGAGCTGCATTTTCTTACAAGGGGAAGGAGTAAAAAGAAGCAGTTACCCAGAGGGAGGCAGCGATGCGGGTTGCTTCGGTGTCCTGTAGAGATGGAGGAGTGACTCCAAGCTCAGCTTGCCAGCATGTTCAGCCCGGTGGACACTGACTGTACTTCCTGTGACTTCTTTATTGGAGCCCTTCACTGAGCCACGCTGTGGGAGGTGGGAAGAATTCGTCCTGTGAGCAGATGTGTGGATCCCAGGAGGAGGGCACTGATCTGGCAGCTCTTGCAATTTAGTTCCCTTCATTGCAACAGACAGTCCTGGAGGGGCTTCCCATGGGCCTCCCCGGCAACCCAGCTTAGAGGGCACAGTGTGTGGCTGAGGAACGTTTTTGGGGGGTTGTTTCCCCCATCTTTGTTCTAAGACATAGCTCCCTATGACCTTGGCCTTATTCATCCCAGTTTTCAAACTCCTGCCACTTCTATTTTCCCCCAAAGAGCTCTAGTACTGTTACCCGGTAGATATTTCTGGAGCAATGAATCGTACACTTTGCATTCTGACAACCTGTTCTCCCTAACATTCAGTGGACGTCTCTTCATGTGATGCTTTCCTGTGAGAGTACTGAGGCTGCACTTATTTAATCCTGAGTTGTTTTCATTTATCATCTATATGAATATGTCTTGAGAGCAAGGGCCTCGAATTGTTCTTCTTCAAGCGCCAACCTGCGATTGCTTGGATGTAAGAATAAACCCTTTCTGAACAAATGACGGCCCAGTGCCCCTCATGCTCACCAGCTTCTCAGCTCCTCAAAACACAGGCAAATGAAGGATCTCTACTTATCAGCTCATTTGCCCCACCATATCCTCCTCATCCCGACCCAGGTCAGAACTGAATTTGAAAACCATAGTCTCAGCACAAGAAGGGAGATCTTACAGATCAAAAAGACCCCTCAGTATTCAGAGGGGAAACTGAGGTCCAGAAAGTGAATTTTCTCCATACCATATAGTTCACAAGTGGCATTATCCACTTCTGTTGACTCAACTGACATTTATCAGGTAGTTGTGCTTCATGATGAGGTGGAGGTAGAAGCAAGGATCGATAGTTACCCTTCTCATTCGCTTTTCCAACTGGTGGAGCTGTGTGGAGCCTGCCTCTATTCCATTTCCTGCCATTGCTTTCAGATGCTAATTAGCTGACCATCAGTCTTTGGCCATGCCCCTTGTCAAGAGGCTATATCAACACTGACTTGAAATGACTGAGCACAGGGACTTCTCAAGACTTGTCTTATTCAAACTATTTTCCTTGGCCTTTCCCTCTCCCCAGGCTCCAAAGAAAACAGTTCCAAGATGCATAAACCAAGGCGAGCCCAGTTCATCCAGTTCCCAGCTTTACCCTACTGGAATGTGCTCTGACTCGCTGGCAGCAACCGTTCACATACCACAGCTTACAAAATCTTCTCCTCCGGGGAGGGTGTCCCAGAACCAGTTGCTCTGCCCAAGTCCAACCTCAGACAAAGCACATTATGCAAAGCAGGTGCAAGACAGACAGTTTGGCAGGAGTTCAGTTACCTCGGATCATGGAAAACTCATGCCAGCGTCTACGCAGAGAGGAAGTACTGTGCTAATTAATAGGAAATTCATGCGAAGGAGATTCATGCTGCATTTCATGTCAAAGCCCCTCTCAGGAAGCAGGACTCTGAAGAGAGTCACCACATGGGGTGGGGGCGGGGGTTGTTTGTTAAGGAAGAAGTGGTTCTGCCTTTCCTGCAGAGGATCACCACATATCTCTCCATCCCTCCTCTCCCGGCTGGTGAGCCACTTTCCTCTTTATTGTCTCCTACCGCAGCGGAAATGAGTCTTTTCGGAGTAACCGGCGCGGGCAGAACCCACCTCCGCGGTGAAGCACAGACGACCAGCGCAGGGCCTGTGTCTGTAAACACGCAGGCCTCTGAGACGCCATGATCGACAGACCCTCGTCCCCAGTGTGTCGCCTATCAGCTCCCAATCCACCAGCCCCTCACAGAGCCGCGGTGTTCCCTGGGAATAATCGCCCAGCCCTCGTCGTGCCACCTGTCAATTGCTGCTCCGCGCGGCTGTCTCTTGCAGAGACTGTGTCGTTCGTTCCCTTAGGACACAACCCTGCCATCTTTATGGCCCATATATGGGATTATTAGACAGATGGAATCAATGAATGGAAGAATGAATGTCTATATTCCCAGGATGGACTCGGATAGACTTTCGGATTAAAATAAAAACTATGGCTAGGGTGACGCACTCCTGTTAATAGCAGCTGAGGCAGAAGGATCACAAATTCCAGGCTAGTCTCAGCTAATGAGCAAGAGTGGGTCTCAAAAAACAAAACAACAACAACAAACACACACACACACACACACACACACACACACACACACACACCCAAAGGGGGGATCAGGGAGCAGGGGAGGATGTAGATCAGTGGAAGAGCGCCCCCTGCGTTCAGTCCCCAACACCACAAGAAAAATAAATAAATTACATCTAATCACCAGGACCAAGACATACTAATCCAGGTGTGTGCCCTCCGAAGGTCTTGCATCACGGTGAATAAATTAGAGAATTTTAGGTACCAGGTAGGTGGGAAGGAGAATTTAGGAAAACTCATAACAAAACAGAAGAGCAACTGGAGTCCTTAAACTCAGAGTGCGGATGATAAGGGCGATATTACCTCTGGGGAATTGAAAAGCAGAAAGAAATCTAACCAATCCCAAGCTATGGAGTATGCCTGTAACCTCAGCAATGATGGAGGCTGAGGCAGGAGGATCACAAGTTTGAGGCATCTGCAATTTAGGAAGACCCTGTTTAAAAAAAAAAAAAAGTAAAGAGTTGAGGATGTGGCTCAGTGGCAAAGTGTTCCTGGTTTCAATCCCAGGTATCATCAAATAAATAAATAAGAAAAAAAATCTGACAAAAATCAGTTTGCATTTTTTTAATCACCTCACCAGCAAATTTAAGTAGTGTCAATAATAAAGTAGCACTCTCCCCAAAAGGGCCATTAGCTGTTTTAAGTTTTGAGCAATTGTGGCAATTTATTATTGTGTATTAATAATATATGTAAGTGTCACAGGGCATGGAGCACACACCTGTAATCCCAGTTACTAAGGGACCAAGGCAGGATGATAGCAAGTTCAAAGAAGTCTGAGCAATTTAGCAAGACTCAGTTTTGAGATAAAATAATAATAATAGTAATAAGAGCTGGGTATATAGTTCAGTGGTGGAGCATCTGCTGAGTTCAATCCCCAAAACTTTGTGTGTGTGTGTGTGTGTGTGTGTGTGTGTGCATTCAAGTGTCAAATTATCACATTTTTATAACTTGTCCTTGAATACACATAGTATTCCCCATGGAATTAAATTTGTATAAAGCCAGTTACACAATTGGCCCCCAAAAGTAACACATTCAGGCTGAGATACAATTGTTCCTTTAGATAGTAAGTTTTGCCACTCCCAAAATCTTTTGAGCTCAGTTTAAGTGAAATGCATGTCTTTAATCTCTGGTACCATATGTTCTTGCATTTAAACAGTAGATTTTTCAATAAGCAAAAATAGCACCAAGGCTTATAAGGATGAATTTTTACTTTCAAGTTTGTCATTTGATGTGACTACTTGTGGATTTTTGTCTTCATTTAGTACTTAAATTATAAACAATAAGCTGGGCTCAGTGGTACACCCTTGTGAGGCTGAGGCAGGATTGTGAGTTAATAGTCAGCCTCAGCAATTTAGCAAGGCCTAAGCAACTTAGCAGGGCCCTGTCTCAAAAATAAAAAAGCTGGGGATGTGCTCAGTGGTTAAGCAACCCCTGGGCTTGATACCTGATACCAAAAAATAAAATAAAATAAAATAATGCAACAAGGAAACAACTATGGGCTAAAATGTAGTTTTTGATAGATACAAATTTTAGTTCATATATGAATGAAATACTTCACACACGAAGTATTTTATTAAATTTTAGTGATATCTTTTAACTTCAAATGTGTTCATTTTAATTGATAAACTGTTTTGAAACTAAAGAATGAATTCAGAAAAAATTGTGGTACTATTTCATAGTTTCCTAAGTCTTACTTTTTGTAGATCTTCCCATTGCATAAATAATTCATTTTAATCATTACTAGAAAATTATTTACATGAAATATAATGATATCAGATTATAACCAAAGGACTGAAGTTCAAACTCTAGGTACCTATAAAATCTACTGAATAGCTGCACTTTTTTTCCTTTTATGTACTGAAATATTTATTTTAGGATTTATTAAAAGTTTTTGATAGGCCTGAATATGTAAACAAAGTTCAGAAAAGAAAAAATTTTACTATGTTTCTTTTCTGGTCATTATGATTCTTCTTTTAATTTTACAATTCTTAAGAAAAAGTCATGTTGAATACAGGAAGTGGTTGCTAAAGTGTGATCCACTCCAGAAGTCACATGTGACTGGGTAATTCAAGTCACTAAAATCCTGCTGTGAGCATTGCCCTCACTCTACACTGCCTCTGTCCCCACCAGTCACTGACTGCTCCTTTACCCTGTTTTCCTTTCTACATAACACGTCTTACCATCTGAAATTCTTTCCTCCTCCTCTTCCTTCTCTTGCATCTTATCCCCCCCCCCCTCTCTCTCTCCCCACCCCCTCTCTCTTCTCCAACTAAAACAAGAGCTTCAGAAAAGAGAAACGTTTGTTTTTGCTTGTACTGTTCATAGAAGGTACATAAAGAACATTTGTTGGATTCATTAACAACCTACACCTCAGGCAAATTCCTATCCAGTTCTGAAATGTTGACCCCTCTGTGTGGTTCTTGGAGTAGTCTGACCTTCCCCAGCAGGCTGGCAAAGTTCCACAGAGCTGTATTCTTTAATTAAGTTGCTATTTTTTGCTTAGTGATGCTATGATAGCTCAAATCAAGTGCTAGGGGAAACATACCTTTGGTTTTACTTCTTCATCTCCTCCTCTCAAAAAAAGAAAAAGGACAAAAAAGATTCATTTTTTTAAAGGTTCAATCGTGAAAAAACTCCAGAGAAAGAAACATACCCTCAAACTATACACTTAAATAATCCGGTCATGATCTATAAAAACCTCTGCCTCAACAATTTTAAACAATTTTTTTCTAGCTAATACATTAGCAGGTCTTAAAGGTATTTTGCTTCTTAGTCATTTTTACCTTTTATTATAGATTCTTGGTTGCAGGTGGGGTGAGAGGAAACTTTAGGACGTGAAGAAATTTAAAAAAAAAAATACAATTCCAGGCATGGGGTTTTCAATCCAAGGTATTTGGAGCCACAGGAGGGACCACAGGTCCCTTATCACAATACACATGTTACTGTGCTTACTCCTAAGATGAGACTGGCTGTGGGGCTTGTGTGTTTTAATGATCATGGTTACTCCCACTCTGTCATCCTTACATTCAATCTCCGGTTCTTACAGACTTACACTATTTCTCAAATCTTACCCTTCCTAATCACTTATTAATTAACAATCTCTGATATTGTCCTCAATTCACCAATCCATTTTACACTAGGCTAACAACCTGGCCATGCCCCTCACCACATAAAACACTCCAATCACTCCTCTTTGCCTAGAGAAAAAAATCCAGTCCTCCTTAATGAGTCATAAAAGATTCTCCAGGATAGCACCACTATTTCTCATCTCTCACCTTGCACGTTAGTGATCTAATAAACCCAGTTCTTGCAGTTCTCCAAAGTGAAGTGTTTTGGTTCCTCACTTCTGGGTCTGTATGTAGGTTGGCCTTAGATCCAAAATGCCCTTACCCAACCTCTAGTCTTTAGGTATTTCCAATCTTTGAAGAATCAAGTTTAGTGTCCTCTCTTTTAAGAATCCTTGTCAGGATTCAGCTTGACCTGACTTAGAAGCCATCTTGAGTTGCTTTGCCATGACTGCTCCTGAAGATGGTAGGTCTTTGCTGTGTAGTTTTCCCAGCATACTATGAATAAACAAAGCCATAAGAGCAACACGTGAAGCTTTATGACTCGATCCTGGCACCATCAGCACCCAAATGGTACCTGAAGTCTTTGATATTTGGTTGAGATGAAGTCACTTTTGTCAGTATATACTCCCTCTGCTTCTGACTCCCAAGCATCCACTGGCCTTCCTGCCACCCAGGACCATGCTTCTGTCAGTATGTCCCCAATAAATTCCACTCTACATAATCCTGGATCCATCAGCCTATTTCTTCTGTTCAGGGCATCTTTGAGCCAGTTCTTGTATGCTGGGACAGAATTTTTCCAGAATCAGCTTTCTCTGAAATGCCCTTCAACCCAGTCAAAATTAGGCTCTTTCTGTGTGTATTCCCCCAACTCTCCCCCACCAGCATTCTGTGAAGATTGTCAAATTGTAATTATGATCATATGAATTCATTAATACATCAGACAGTGAACTTCCTCAGGTCAGAGACTATATCTTACCATCATTTTTTTTATTAGCTTAACTTTCTTTTTGTGAAAAAGTGGCAAAATGCTTCCATGTTTTACAATGTCACTATTAAACAGATCAGGCGCTCCTTATTACCTTTCAAAAATACACTTAATTCCTAGTGCGGTGTGAAGAGCAACACAAAGTTGTATATATACCTGTTGACAACAGGTTACTTTACCCAGCTATAAAACATCAAATGACATGAATAAATACTAACCAAGTTTGTTATGTCTATACTAACCTGAGACTATTGCTACCATAATTATAGTTTGCAGAACACCAATGTGGTGAAGTGCTATCCCCTAAGCTTTGCATTTAACTAAGTTTGACCTTTAAAATACAATTTAGAGTCCATAGTGTACAGTAGCAATAATCACAGGTCTGAATGGGTTTACAGTACTAGCAAAAATCAAAAGATAGCCTTAAATCTCTTATACATTTAGGAAATAGTGTTAATGATCAGAAATTCATTTAGTCAAAGCAGCCAGATATAAGACAGGTCTTCAAATGATAGTGTGGTCCATCTATGTCAGATACAATATATAAAAGAGAGAGTACTTATGGTTATCTTGCTCATAACTTACATAAACCTTCATTTTATAAACTTTACATAACTCTTAGATGAGGCTTAGACAGATACAGTTCTTAGATACATACACCTAGGTCACATATATTTCAGGTGTTGACTATGTTGTTATAACCTAAATAACAGTTGTTTGTTTAACCAGTTACAAAGTAATCATGTTTAAGAGTTTAAAACAGATACAATCTAATTCCTTTAAGACTTAGTTTTCCCACGTAATAAAAGCTAAAAAATACAAGAAAATTATCTTGATAGAAAAGAAAAGATCAATATTTCAGACTTTGCTTCATATCAGTAAAGTTCAAATAACTTTGTGCTAATTATAGCCAATTTAAACACAAACACAAACTTTTGAGACTTACCTTCTGCAAACCTTCTGCAACTTAAACATTCACAATTTCTTTACATCCTTAGTTTTGTCCTCTTTCATCTTGGACTTTAGCCCAAGAATATTACTATACCAGACAAAATACTTTCTCATAGAGAAACATTTCATTTACCTTCTAATTTTCCGTACTAAATAAATATTTCCATACCTATAACATTCTTATATTTTTTTTTAGTTACAACCCTTTCCTTAAATTCATATTCTGAAATAATCTTTATGAATGGTATCTGTGCATGTAATTTACACAAAAAATTTTCATCCAGGAGAGGCATCGGACAATCTGGCATATACAAAAACTGGAACTTCATCTTTTTCTCTCCCAGGTTAGCATTCAAAGGGTTGGAGCACAGGATATTTTTGAGCCTGACCTGTCTGCCTTATCATTATCATGATGTCATCAACTTTAAGTGAGTTTCCACTGTCAATTGTACCCAGGGGCTCCTTTTGGACCTTTTTCTTATACTAGCATATTGATATGCAGTGGAGGTAGCCCTTTCCATCCTTTCCTAGGCTTCCTTGAAGATTCCTTTGCAGAGGCTGCCTACAAAACATGGGTTGACCTTAGTTTCCATCTTTTTCTTTTCTGGGTGCAGTTATTTATTCTGCCACTCTCCCCAGGCATTTAGTTTGATGGGATACGGTTACAGCAAGAACTGCTTTACCCCAGTGATGGATATCTCCTGGCCAAATGAGCTGCCTGTCAGATCTCAAAAGGGGAGACTACTCCTGTCCCCAAGTCATGAACTAACAGTGCTGAAACCTACTGCCACATCCTTTGTGGCCAGCAGCCTCCACTCCCCATGGGCAAAAGGGCTGGAAGGCAGGGCAGAGGCCATGTTCTCTTTGGCCATTTTACTGCAACCCAGGCAGCTTTTCTGGGATCCCCCCCCCAGTTTAGGGCTGATGTCCTTGACAACAGTGAGATGATCTGTGGCTGCCTGGGACCAGGCTGAGAAATAGTGCTGGGAGTACCAGCACTGGGTTTAAAAGATTTAAATGTTTTCAACCCTATCTTGTGTCCAGCTATCCTTACACACCAGAGGCAGTGCCTTCTGGCACCTTCAACTTAGTTCCTGATGGTTCAGACCTCTTATCATGCAACTACATAAATGCCTGTACATACAGAATTTCTTTGATATATATATATTTTTTATTGTAAACAAATGGGATACATGTTGTTTCTCTGTTTGTACATGGCGTAAAGGCATACCATTTGTGTAATCATAAATTTACATAGGTAATGTTGTTTGATTCATTCTGTTATTTTTCCCTTCCCCCCACCCCTCCCACCCCTCTTTTCCCTCTATACAGTCCTTCCTTCCTCCATTCTTGCCCCCCTCCCTAACCCTAACTTTAACCCTAACACTAACCCCTCCACCCCCCCATTAGTGTCATCATCCACTATTAGCGATATCATTCGTCCTTTGGTTTTTGAGATTGGCTTATCTCACTTAGCATGATATTCTCCAATTTCATCCATTTGCCTGCAAATGCCATAATTTTATCATTCTTTATGGCTGAGTAATATTCCATTGTATATATATACCACAGTTTCTTTATCCATTCATCAATTGAAGGACATCTAGGTTGGTTCCACAATCTGGCTATTGTGAACTGAGCAACTATGAACATTGATGTGGCTGTAATCTCTGTAATATGCTGATTTTAAGTCTTTGGGTATAGGCCAAGGAGTGTTCTTTGATATATTTTATCCTTGACAGACCAACTTCAATGTCAAGATTGTATAATAGTCCAGAAAAACCATTCAAAGGTCAGATTGAGTTATGTAAACCATCTTTCTCTTAGACAGGCTTATACCTATAGGTGGCCCATTCAACAAGATCTCTCTGCTCAAGAGACTACTGGTAAGATCAACGCAGCACGGCCCATGTCTTATAGGTTTAGAAACAGTTACAAAATAACACAGATGAGAGAGGATCACCAAAACCAGGACTGACAGATGGGAACCTTTAAACAGACAGACCTGCACATACAAATTTCTTCCACTTATGTTATGTTTTCTTCTTTTTTTGAGAGAGAGAGACAGTGGTGCTGGGATTGAACTCAGGGGCATTTGACCAGTAATTCACATCCTCAGCCCTTTTATTTAGAGACAGAGTCTCACTGAGTTGCTTAGCCCCTCACTGTTGCTGAGGCTGGCTTTGAACTTGTGATCCTCCTGCCTCAGCCTCCCAAGCCACTGGGATTACAGGCATGTGCCACCATTCCCAACCACTTATTTAACCTTTGACAGACCAACTCCAACTGCAAGATTATATTATAATCCAGAAAGCTATTCAAAAGCCAGATCATTAGAGTAAAATATTATCTTAGTCAGGCTTATACATATAGGTGGCCAGTTCTTAAACATACTTTACCTCTGACAGACCAACTCCAATTGCAAGATTGTACAAAAAAGAAACACAGAGAGAAACAACCAGAGAGGAGCCCCAAAACCATGGCCAACAGATGGGGACCTTTAAATTGACCAGCCAAGATCTTTCCCAAGAGACTACCTATAGGATCAATGCAGTATTGGCCTTGTCTTAAAAGGGGCAGTAGCAGATACAAACAAAACAGACAACCAGAAGGAATTCCCAAGCCCAAGGCCAACAAACAGATGAGAACCTAGAATAGAAGTATCCCTAGGTTCTTCAGGCCTGCTTAACCATGACTCCTACACCAGTGGCGCCACAGATGTCCCCACAAAAGGGACCAGATGTTCCCATGAAGAGGAACCAGATGTGTGGAATCAAGGGTCTTGGCACACACACTGGGGGACTTACCAAATGGTCAAAGTTATCATGACTTTACTGAGTTCAGTTTCTTTATTTTCAAAGTGAACCACAGTGAAGCAACCTGTACTATCCAGGGAGAGAAGCAGGAGTTTCCTGAAGCAAAAGGAGATTTGACAGCTGCTGGCACGGCTTCTCAGTCCCTCCCTTTACTCAGGCATAGCTCCTCTGGTTCTACCTGAGGCAAACTCACCCATCTCCTAACTCTCCTGCAGTTGACTCTCAACAAGTTTGCCAGCACCATGAATCCTCAGCATGGATGTGGGATTCCTTGGGGAGCCAGACCTGCCCAAGAAAGCTGAAGCAGGGGCTCCTCTCAGGTCCCATCTGCAGTACCAAATTTGTTGCTGAAAGTTCAGTCCTTGTTCCCAATGCCAATTCAATAACAAGGACACAGTTTTGAGAAAAAGGAAAAAGAAGATTTATTGCTTTGCTAGCAAAGAAAAAACACAGGGGACTCCTGTACCAGAAGCCATGATTCTCCCTATCTTACCATCTTTATCTGAATACCTGAAACAGTGTCTGGCACATGATTAGCACCATAAAGTGCTTGTTGAATTGATTAAATGAATAAATATATGCATGACAATTTTTATTTAGTTAAGGGTATGAAAATTCTTGGGAAAGTTTAAAAGTAAAATTATATATTTGATGAACTGTTTTTATGTAAAACAAAATCACATGAACATGAGACTACCCTGGCCATTCTAGGAAAAGTTTATTCAATAGCCAATCCAATCCTTCCTTGCCTGAATTTCCCAAGTTGCCGGAAGAGAATCAGAGCTCCATTTTGTGCCTAGAGAATATCATTTCCCAGGCTTGCTTATTTAGGCACTCAAATAACATTTTTTTATTGGGTCTAGTTGTACCTTAGTTGAGAGCAGAAACAGAGACATAATGAACTAGAGGAGGGAACATTCTCATTTTGGAATTTACTGAGATCATAGATTTAAGCAGCAGGCTTCTGGAAGCACCCGATTCATTCCCTAAAGTAAATCTGTATTTGAGGGAAGAGTTTTTCCAACCTACACCCATCCCATGTGCTCCTCTGGTCCCATTAACTACTCACCCCCTTGCTTTACTCATTCCAGACTGACAGGCTCTTAGTGGTGGGAATTATTGATACAAAATATTATATCTGACTCTAACAAAATATTGAAGTTCATACTGCTAGGTAGATAGAAAATCTATTGACTAGCTGTACTCTATCCCTTTTATGTACTGAAATATTTATTTCAGGATTTATTCCAAAAACATTTTTGATTGACCTGAATATACAAACAAAGTTCAAGAAAAGAAACTTTACTATGCTTCTTTTCTGGTCATTATGATTCTTCTTTTAGTTTTCTGGGACCACACACTTCACTTTTCCTCTTATCACAGTTTCAGTCCCAACTTTTTTTGTAGTGTCTCCCTAAGAGGACAATAATAATCAGGAAGAAAGCACATTCTGGGTCATTGGAAAGGACATAATCAGATGCTGGAAGAAAAATGTAAATTAGAGAATCCCAGAGGAAAGAGTACAGATTGGTCTTCTGAACTCTAGATTGGGCACTACCCCAAATCACATATTTTCCTGGCCAGTACCATGCTAAGAATATGCCATTGTAGTTACTAAGCCTGTGACCTTTTGATAAAAGTACCCTTTTAAACCTTATTGAAGGTCACCAAAGGCAGAGGGGAAAAAAATAACAGGGAATAATAACAGTAACAGCCACTGACACTCATTCAACATAGTTGGGATTAGAAGAAGATTGGGCAAACACCCCAAAAGAACAAGGCTATTATAGGAAGAAAAACACTTGTTAGCCATTCTTTATTTGTTAAAGATTTATTGAATTCCCTTTTGCCAAATACCTGGTTAGATCACAAACTAAAGAACCATGTCCTCTTTCACCACCACTACATTCCAAATACTTACTATACACCTGACATGCAGTAGATAATCAGTAGAATGTGCAAATAAATTAATAGGAAGAACAACTTCAGGCATTATAGTGTGGAAGTTCTGTAGACAGGCATTCCGGTGAAATCTGAGACAATTATTTTTAAAAACCCTACTGGCATGCAGCAAATGAAGAACCACCTATTCAAGAAAAATCTGTGAAAACTCAGGGAGAAAAAGGAGAGTGTGTTATCTGAGTCCTTCACATTTCCTCAAAGCAGACTCTACTCCAGGTTGGTAGAATCAAGAACTCAGGGATCCCTTGTTCCTCTGCTCTCAATTGGAGACCTTTCTTCCCAGAAAGAACAGGACATCAGCATTTCTGCATCCTGTTTCTGAGGTCAAGTTGTGAGTAAATGTGCTGGAGAATTGGGGGTTCCTTTCAGCCCCCACTCATGGCAGGCAGGGTTTACTTTGGGTGCAATACTGCTAAAAATAATGAAACTCCCATCACTCCTGGAACAGTTTGTGAGGTGCTAGTTCAGAGAAGAAAACTGAGAAGACCTCAAGATACTGCCTCCCACCCACACACCACCAAATGGCTCACGTCCCAAAACAGTGGTGTCCCCCAGAGAAAAGGGTGACCTTGTCCCCACCCTCAGCTCCAGATCCCTAGCTCAGAGATTTTGCTTGGCAAGGAGAAGCAGATTTGAAAATCTTATTCTCTTCTCAAGAAAACTGACTTCATTTGAGGCAAAATGTAGTGAAGTTCAAGCCCAAGAGAGTTCTCAAGTACAGAGGAGGTTGTGATGGGGACAACTGGGAGGAGATTTGTAGTTTCAGCAAAGACACAGTTAAAGGGTAGACAGGCTAATTTTCGGTAGAGCTGGGAAAGGAGATGATTGGACAGACACATTCTGAGATTGGAATAATATCAAACAATGAACCCAGGAATTGTTTCTTCTAAGGAACCTCAACATGATTTTATCTATCTTTGTCTATAGAACAATTTGGGTTCCAAAGACATTGTTAAAACAGTAGTGTAGCTGGGCACAGTGGCTCAGGAGGTTGAGGCAGGAGGAGCAAGAGTTCAAAGCCAACCTCAGCAATTTAGCAAGATCCTAAGCAACTCGGTGAGACCCTGTCTCTAAATAAAGTACAAAAAAAGGCTGGGGATGTGGTTCAGTGGTTAAGTGCCCCTAGGTCAACCCCCAGTCCCTCCACCACCACAAAAAAAGAAAGAAACAATAGTGCAATCAGTGGTAACTGATTAGGGCCAACAGTTATGAGTGGTCAAGGAAAGGGAAGAGGACTGCCTTACACAATGTACTGTCACCCCAGAGTGACTATAGGCATCCCAAAGCTGCACTTCCCTGAGAAGCAAAATCAGAAGCTTAACAATATGTGTGTATTGGTGGAGAGGTGATAGGGGAGAGGGGTCAGACATTAAACAAATAAACAAGCAACTAACAATAACAAGCTCTAGGACAGAGTAAGTGTTGCATTTGCCATACGTTCAATTTCCAACAACAAAAAAAAAAAACACAAAAATTACAAGACATGCAAAAAAAATCCCCAAAAACAAACAACAACAAAAACAGGTATGACCAATGCACCAGGCAAGCAACAGAAAAGACTTCAAGTAGCCATCTTAAATTTGTTCAAAGAACTGAAAGAAATCATGATTAAAGAAGTAAAGATAATGATAACGATGCCTCAAATCATATAAATAAAAAGATAGACATCAAATAAATTAATATAAAAATAAGCAAACAAATGAAACAAATAACAGACTTTTAGCAGCAGGTCCACCTCTAACATTTACGGAGACCAGGACAAGAGTGAAAGTGGAGACCTGTATACAATATGTCTAAATATTTAAAAGTTAAATCAAACTAACAAACTTCAATTATACTCTATCCTCACACTCTGAAAAATTTACTTTGATAATGACCCAGATATACCAGATATGAATATAAACCACCAGCTCAAGCTCTGGCTAGCTCTGAACCTGCCTGGGAGAGCTGCTTTTGGCCACTGGAGTACATATCTTCTCAGACCTAGGAAAGAGGCCTGCACAAGCCCTGGAGTTGGACTCACAGACATCTCACAGGTTATTCCTGGATGTCAGGAGTCCCAGAAGATGGTCTAGATTTGAACAATAGATCTTAAATTTGAGCAAGCGTCTGTATCTCCAAGAGAGCTACTAAAACCCTGATTGTTAGGTGCATCCTTCAGATTTTTTGATTCCGTAGTTCTGAGTTAAGGTCCAAGAATTTGCATTTCAGGCAAATTCCTAAAGTGATGATGCTGCTGTTTTGGATACCACATTCTGAGCACCACTCGTTTAAACAGGAGAAGGGCCACAAGCTCTAAGTAGGTATCAGTTTGCTTCCCTTTGGGGAGGGTATCTGATGGAGGAGAGCCAGAGCAGAGACCAGGACAGGGCCTTCCTGCCCAGTGTGACTTAGCAGCAGCAGAATGAACACCAGGCAGCCTGGGAAATGGCTGAGACTAATGCACAACAGGCTGCCTGCACCTCTGAATGCAGCCCTTCTTCAACTCTGGCATCTAATCATTTGATCCAGAGGCACATACTCCCTAGCAACAGACCAGCAACTTTACTCTGACCAAGTCCAAGTGCCAGGGGGCACAAGGATGCTCTCATTCCTTCTATCACCAGTCATGGGATAAGACAGCAGCAGGGTCAGCTGAGGTTTCAGTGAAAACAGGGAGTACTTTGTTCTCTTTGAGAAATGCTAACGAAATTCTTTCGAGCACAAAACCTTTTTCGGGAACATCTTTTATTAACATCATGTGCAAGTATTTTGGGAACCATGGTACAGCCCTGTTCTAGCGGGAGGGTTAACCACCTCCCTCATTAAACTTTTAAAAAGGTAACCATCCACTTAAATAAAAAATAAGTATTTTTTTAATGTTCCCTAACCCAGGCTTGCGAGATGGCAAACAACTAAGTTGTGAATAGCAGGACAAAATCAAACTAAAAAGACTTTGACATCAGTACTCATTCTCGGTGCCTAAGGAGGGAAAGAGGTGATCCTGCAGGCCTTCAAATAAGCCTCACCTGCTAATTACACCTTTAGCTAACAAATTGTTTTTATTTTAAAATCCACAGTGGTGGTTTTACTTAACATTGGGCATTGCTAACACAGCTATCATCCACTTTATTTCCAAAATAATAATAATAGTAATAATAATTCGGGCTGGGAAGATAGCTCAGTTGGTAGAGTGCTTGCCTTGCAAACACAAAGCCCTGGGTTCGATCCCCAGCACCGCAAAAAAAAAAAAAAAAAAAAAAAAATTCATACATTATTTCCCCATGACTAAATTCTGAAAACACCAAGTCTTTTATTTTTTAATTTTTAATTGTATATGGACACAATACCTTTATTTTCTTTATTCATTTTATGTGATACTGAAAATCAAACCCAGTGCCTCACACATGCTAGGGAAGTGCTCTACCACTGAGCCACATCCCCAGCCCCCAAAAACACCACGTCTGGAATGAGGTTCAAATAACCTAGTCAGCATGAGTGCACCCCACCAAAAGGACTTTCTCATCTTGAACTTCTTTTTCCTTTCTTATTTGTCAGGAGGTCACCATTAGTCAGGACAAGAGCCAGCACACTGAAGAAGCAACTTTCTCAAGGCCATGCAAGCGAATCCTCCCCCAGCGCCTGATCCACCATCTCTCCCAGGCCAGGGAGGAACAGCATGATGTGGGTCAGGAGGTGAAGGGTTAAAGTGCAGTTTAGCCTCTTGAAATACAACCCCCTGAATTCATTCGATTACGAACATCCTTTAAATTCCTTTCCTTCAGCACTTTGTTTGCAAGCCCATAAATAGCTCTCCTTCAAACACATACTGAAAGCCCAGCCTAATTAAAAAAAAAAAAAAAAAGGTAAACTGTTTCTGGACTGAAGTGCTTGTTGTATTTGCACAGGTCAGAACTATAGTGTGCTCTATGATCTTCATTTCAATAAAAGGCAAAGAACTTGAATCCAGTCATCTCATTCTGGAGGTCGCCATGAGATGGGCACATTTGTCTTCACCCATTGCAGATGCACATCAAGTTGCTTTATTTTTTTTCCTTTCTTTTTCTTTCTTTCTTTCTTTTTTTTTAACAAGTACAGACTGAGATGTTCAGATGCCCTGGTTGAAACAACAGTGGAACATTTAGGGGACACTTGAGTAAGAAATTAGAAAAGGAAATATTTCCTTTTCTGTGGATGGAATTTGCTTTAGATCATGAGCTGGTAATGATGGTGGTATACAATGGAGAAAAGAGAATGATCTTCCTCTAGTTTGTTCTCTAAGAAGCAGCTAAATACTGTTCTTAGAACTGGGAGAACTAGTTCAATTCTCTAATTGAACAAAGAAGAAAATCTAGACCCGGAGTTTTCCAGAAGATTGTGTTAAGTAGATAAGTAGGTAGGTAGGCAGATAGGTAGAAAGTAGGTAGGTGGGTACTCTGTCAGGAAGCAGGTTGCCTCACCTGTCACGATCAGACTTCTATATATGCACATGAAGAGATCAATAAAGGATTTAAACTGTGCACACATGGAAGCTTCCCAATTCATTCTTAAAATAGCTCTCTGGCTATCTGAGGCAACTGGAAACATTAAAAAAAAGGATATAATGGAGACTTTGGACGTAGCCCTAAACAAGAGTTTTCTAGTAATGCTTGTAGTATTCTCTTCTGTATTTCTCTATGTTACTAAAATTTTGAATTTACAAAAAGCGTGAGCATTTGAAGCTTTTCTCCATAGATTACGTGAGCATTGTCAGGTTCCTAGCTGGTTTATTCTGTACCCTGTTGGTATTAACAATTCTTCTTGACCTGTTAGTTTTAGGAATGCTTCTTGTCCATGACACAACATAAAGTAAATCTGGACAGAACAAGTCACAAACAAGACATAACTCAGTAGACTATTGAATTAACTAAAAGAAAGAAGCCAGGATGCTACCCTGGAGAAAAACAAAATCCTGCCCTGATGTCTTGTCTTATGGCAGCAATAGCCACAGATGGCTTGCTAAAGACAAAAACTTCCGTGGAGGAAGAAGGGGCTCCTGCAGAAACACAGCTTTCATTATTTCAGGAGGGCATTTAAGGACACAGACTCTTGGCCTGTGGACTTCCCTGGACGGAATCATCCCGTTTGCCTGGTGGTGCTGGCCACTAGAGGGAGGCAGGGTCCTTCTGTGATCTCTGCTGGGAAGAACTTCCAAAAAATACTGTCATCTGAAGGACCAACCATGGAGGTTGGCAGAATTCACTTCTGCCTCGGACACATCTCTCTTGGGAGAAAACTTAATTCTTGAATTTACTCCTTTCTTTAAAAAAAAAAAAAAAAAATCAGTGAGGGGCCATACTCTGTATTTAAATTTGACAGGAGAGAGCACTACATCAACATGCATAGAAGGGACAGGCTTACTTCCATTTCAGAATGATGAATACAGAATAAAAAGCTAGGAAGCAGGTCATCTCAATTCACTAGCTGAAAACCGGTCACCTTTCACCACACCCTTATCTTAACTGTTAGTCCCAGTATAGGCATTTGCTTCACGCGTTCCTGGCTCTGCACATACTCAAAGGTAGTTGACATTTTTTAGCAAGTAAATAAAGCAAGACCCTTTTCTCCTTCAAAATTATATCTACTGTTTTTATCCAATTCCTGCAATTTAGTGATGAAAAGAGACTTCTTCTTCAAGTCTTCAAAAATTTTCTATTATGGTTCTGGAGACTGAGGCAGGAGGATCCCACGTTCAAAGCCAGCGTCAGCAACTTAGCAAGGCCCTGTCTCAAAATAAAAATAAGAAGGGCTGGGGGTATGGCTCAGTGGCTTAGCACCCCTGGGTTCAATCCTGGTTCAAAAAAAAAAACAAAAAAAGAATCTGCAGGATATATTATTATTATAATGAATTCTTTAAAATTATGCTTTAGTCATAATTCTAATGACTTGGAAAACGATTCCGAAATTGGTGTTAAGTGAAAGGTAGCATATTAGAGAACGAATATACAAAATGATCTCAACTATTTTAACTAGAAAAAAACAGTAAAGGCACAGAAATCCTAAATATCTCTGAATGACAGTTAAAATTGCCCTACATAGTCTAGTCTTTCTAAATATTTTTTTTCCAAAAAACCTACTTAAATGAGTGTTTATTGAGTTTATAATCAGAGGGAAGTAAGTTTATACGGAGATGCTATTATTTCTGAGAAGAGAGACAGCTTACTTTTTTGTAATTGTCTAAAAAGGAGTTTGCAACACTAACCAAGAGGAGGGGATGAGTGACAGGTGGATGCACCGGCAGGCAGTAGTGGGAATAAGGGAGGGAGAGAAAATAAAGGCTGAGAAAGGGAATGTGGGGTTATGCCAAGGACACATTTCACCTGCCTCTCTAGCAGGAGGGCAGCACAGGACTCAGCCAATCACTCATCTCCAGGATCAAAAATTAGAAAAAAAAAAAAATAAAGTGACAGTGCCACCAAATGCATTGCCTAATGAAAACGAGTTTTTCCAATAAAAGCCAAACTAATATATGGACTTTGAAATCTTTGCTCCAATGACTTTGCAAGGCAGACAAAACAGAAAAAAAAAAATGAGTTACCATTTGTTGAGTTATTTTTATTCTCCTTTGTTCAGCTCCCATTGCTTATAAATGACCCAAATAATTTTTAGTGTTGAAGCGTAAATGGAATGGTATTCTGTACTTTACAGAATTTATCTGCTCATTTGCAGGTATCTATAAATGGATGTGTTTTACACATAAAAAGACATTTGCATTTTTTACCATGGAAAATATATTTGCCGTTTGAGGAAAAGAACATTACTTGGTAAAGTGGTGTTAATAAGAAATAACTACCTGGATGAGGGAATGTTTTAAGAATATACTAAAATTTGAAAGAAAACAGAGGTATCTCTTCCAGATACAGAACAAGTACCTCTTTGAGTTTATATTCTTTCTAAGACCTATACCGTCTGAGGGATCACAAGGCAGTGTTTGGGAGGAGAATAATCTGGGGAGACAGAGGCAAGAAGATTAGAATGATTGAGAATCCTGGAAGCATGCAAATGCATATTTAGAGTTTTTCTAGTGAGTCACATGACTCTACACAACAATTATGCCAGCTACTGGTACGATACCATTTACCAGTGACATTATAACTCATGTAAACAAAGGCTACGTGGAAAAGGAGGAAGGTAAGTAGTTAGGGTCTGTAGAAGGGAAAGTTATGAAGATTTGTAGAACAGTCAGGATTTATCAATGGGCAGACATAGGAAGCTAAAGAAATTAAGTAGCCAAAGATATAAGTCACAAGCTAACCCCACTCGAATGGGGTGGGATGGGACAGGTAGCAAGAGCAAAGAGCTCTCTTAAATACGTGTCAGGAAGGCTCCACAGCTTAGTAAGAACCTAGTCATGAATCTTGAAGTCACTCTCCCATTATTCTTCCGCTGCCTCTAAGTCTCAGTCCACACTGGGGGCTGGTGGGTGAAGGGGAACATGGAATGGAAAGCATGAATTTGTCTGCATTGTCCATGTGGACTAATCGGTAGACTTTGAACCTGTAAATGTTCCTACAAGGCTTTTCCATTTTTTTTTTTATCTTTTTGTGGTAGACTTTGTTTACCTGCCTAGACTGCAAACTGTAAATGATTAACTGATAGAAACTAAATTTGTAATCTTTTGACAGTTTCTCTCAGATACTTTCCCCTAGCAGTCAATAATGTGCTAAAATTTTGGAGAAACTTTTCTTCCCAATTTTAAGTTTGGTTCCCTTTGGAAAAAAAACAGTTTTATATTCTTTCTTTACTTCTTCAATTTGGGGAATTGTTGTGTTATTGCTTCAGGGTGACACAGAATGGCATAATCATAGGGCTTCCGTGCAATCATCGCAGTCTCCTTTGGAGCCTGATTTAAGAACCAGCGTGTGGCTGAGCTAAAGAGAAAACCACAGAAGATGCCTTCTCTTGGGGAAGAAAAATGAGAGGAAAAGAAACAGCTATCCTCCATGCACTTGGGAACCTTGGGGACACAGAACTACGGTGATCATGGACACCAAATAAGAATTTCCAGACAGGTTCTTAAAGAAGATACCTCAACATGTATGTATCGTAAAAAGCAGAGAACCAAAGAGAAGACATTAAGCCATTTACTGTGTCAGTAATTAGACAGCAGGAACAAACTTTTTGAAGCCAATTCCAGCTTGTGACAAGTGTTTAATACCCCACCTTCACTCTAATGTGATCTGTCCCGACATGAAAAGGAAGAAACCAGAATTAGTTCTAAACAAACAAACAAAGCACTGACATACATAAGCTCAGGAAGAAAACGGTATTGAAGCTTTTAAAGGCGCAGCATTCTTTCAATCGGAGTTAAGCACTCTAGCATAGAAAAACTCAGCAATGCCCAAGTATCTCAGTTCAGGCTTCCTAGAAGCAGTCTGAGATGAGGATTCTCCTTCAAGAGAGTTTTGGCTTAAGAGGGCAAAAGCAGGACAGGGGGAATTAGAGGAAAGTAGATTTGGGGCCAAGGGAAGATAAACAAGATTGTAGTATTCCCTGAAGACTAGCTTCAGTCTGGCTCCCACTGAGAAACTGGGGAACCCAAACTGTATCAGAATTCACTCCCACCCAGAGGTGAAGGGTCTTACTGACCCCAGCCCACAGCAGAGGAAACAAAAGACAACCTGGAAAGTACATCAGGCAAAGGCAAATGCTGGAGAGCTCTTGTAGGTCTCTTTCTTGGAGTGCAGCAAGTTTTATCAATTCCCAGGGGACAGATCTGTCAGCTTTCCCAAGGGGTTAACATCCCAATTTCCTGTTGGAAACTACTAGTTAGTATTTTATCTTGGAATGAAAGAATCATGGAATTACATGGGTATATCACACATTCAGTAGTTTCCCAGGGGTTTACATGTTGATTTATTTTTGTTGCTGAGAGAGCCAAGCTCATCGCAAACCCTTACCCAGATTTACCTAGCACGCAGACTGGAGACAATTGTACTTTTTAGTCCGAGAACCAGAACCGTCATCCAAAAGCATCAGGGGGCAGCGGGAGACAACCTGAATAACCTCCATTTAGCCTTCCAACTCAGACATTGGTCAACAGGAGTGGGATAAAAACACGAAAATGTGAGCTCATGTTGCTTTCCAAAGTGCCACTGATGTCAAAGCACAGTCATTTGGAAAAAGCAAAGCAGGTCCTGATTTTCTTTTCATATAACTAATTCAAAAGCAAGAAAGTTTTTACTTTTCTTTTTATTTTTAAGACTATATGAGAGGCTGGGGTTGTGGTTCAGTGGTAGAGTACTTGCTTAGCACGCGTGAGGCACTGGGTTCAATCCTCAGCACCACATAAAAATAAATAAATTAAATAAAGATATTGTGTTCATCTATAACTAAACATTAAAAAAAAAATGTATTTAAAAAGACTATATGAACCATAGAAATGAAAAGTTGTACCCATTTGTGTACAATGAATTAAAATGCAGTCTATAAAAATAAAAAAGATTTTCATAAAACAAGAAGAATGAAATTATGTCATTTGCAGGAAAATGGGTGGAACTTGAGAACATTATGTTAAGTGAAATAAACCAAACTCAGAAAGTACAAAAAAAAAAAAGGACTACATGATAATAAGCAGTAATTTCAGACTTTTTCTTCTTCACTGACTTTTTAAATTGTCATGTAGTCATTTATGTAGTCAAAGCACAAATTGGTTCATATAAGTAATTACTTTAAAGTCATAACTTTCCTTGTAATACATTCCTAAATTCTACAATTTTCTCTTCCAAAAACTTATTCCTCATATTGGACCTAACCATTTCTCTCAAAATTTTTAATTTTATCTTCAGAGAAAAAGAGAAAAAGTATATTATTAGCTACAATGAATAGTACACCTTGGTCTACTTCCTCAAATTTCTCCCAGTTAACTTAAATAATCTCAGATTCCTAATTTCTTTATCTCCTCCTTAACTGTTATCATTTACATGTAGATCACACTCATGGTTTCCAAAATTCTAAATGGTGCTGAGATTGTGTGACTGAGGACTGGTGTGATCTTTTCAAGTTCTTGGTCAAAGACCTTCCACAGAGAGCGTGATTCACTTGGACTGCGGCCACCTAGAATATCTGGAAGCCCCAATCTCTTCTGAGTTAAGACTGGTGGGAGTGGAGGAAGATAGATACAGTTTTGAATGTTAGTTTTGTGATTGGGCAGTAATTAACACCTCTGCATTTATGAAATTAGGCTAATAATTGTAACTAATTCATAAAATTATGAAGATAGGATGAGACAAAACTGTGACAATAGGCATTCAAATAATAATAGTCAAAGATTAGTTCTTGCTACTGTTACATATTAATCAGCTATTAGCCTGCCTTCTATTGGTGAACGAAACAATTTAAAGTTCACTCATATTCTTATCTTTTATTTTTCTCTTTTGAGTGTGTTAATGTAATGACACTGATGTTGAAAATGTACGCTGTCTCCCTTGAGACATTCATTCAGAACATCTGGCTAGACCATACCTAGTCTGGGGCATCTGAATAGCACACTTGTGGTTTTGGGATGGATAGGAGCAAAGTCAGTCCTTTAAGCAAGCTGTTCTTCTAATAACCATTGACTCCAGTCAGAATTCTGAAAGAAATTAAGAGTCCAGAGGGAAATTAAGTACAAAACCTGTGTGTATTATTTGTATTTTAAAAAACAGAATCACCCAACTTTATGGCAGAAGGAATCTCAGAGGCCATCTCCCCACCTGATGCACAAGTTCTCTTCATGGCGCCCTAGAAAAGTGATATTTCAGTTCAGTCCACTTTAGGCAGCTTGATGTGGTAGAAAGTCCTTCCACATTTTGAGAAAAGTATACTTCACTATGACTTCTCCATATTGGATCTCACTCTTTCCTCAACAGCTTACATCTGCCTCACATCATCTCTCAGACTCAAATTTCTCTGCCATGGGACAAATCTTTCACACTGAAAACATCTCTCTGGTCCCCTCTACTCCCTCCTCACCACCTCCACATCATCATATTTTCAAAGTAACATCCTCAATTCTTTTGTTAAAATGAAAAAAATTACCTTTAATTTAAAGTAATTGCTCTGAGTGCCATTGTAACCAAATAAGGGGTTGTTAAGAATCTGATCTTGTGTATATATGCGTGTGTGTGCATATATACATAGAACACAATATTTGTCTACATAACACATGATTATATACACATGTGATTATACACATGCATGCGCACACACACACTTTTTGACTACAACCACCATTTTGTAGCAGAGATCTTATTGTGGATTTTTCTCATATTCTTTTTGCTTTCTTACCCGTAAGTGCTTTTACTAAAAGAAAACACAGATATTCAAGGGCAGAAAATAAAAGTATGCATCAAATATTGCCATTCTATAAGTATCTTTCTCTGAGTTGTGTGTCCAGTGGAGGTCACTAGGCCATAGACAAAGATTCAGCCTTCTCCATTCCCACCTCCTCCCTCCCAACCCTATTTAAAGCACATAACCACATAAGTAACTTAGAAGGCCATTATGGTTTTCTATAATTACAGAGAGGTATTTTGGCTGTGTACCTTCCTTAGCTCGACAAATGTTACTGGTTTTAGGAGGGAAATTATTCCGTGGGAAGAAATGATTGAGGTATCTACTTTAAACATTTAGACACCACATCAATATAGATAACATATTTAAGAAAAAAATGTAAAGAGAGTCCTACTCTAGCAGTCGAGGGTATTGGTAGTAGGACCCAGAGAACAACCACAGGGTGAAGTGTTTCTCAACAGTAGAATGAGGTTGCTCAAGTAGTATTCAATACGCAACTTAGCATGGCTTTAAGAAACAACAAAGAAACTGAGAGGACCTAAGTGGCAAGTGTGTCACTTCCCCGGCATCCTGAATGGACAGAAAATATGATTCAGGCCCTATAAAACAGAACTCAAACCGAGCTCATTTTTAATATGTCTCTGCTTTAAAATACACTGATGTACTTCTTCCCGAAATGTCACATGAACTAAAGTTTTCCAAAGAAGGTGAATCTCTATTAAAGATCCTGCAGGCAAGTAGACCTTGGTTTTCCAGAACACTGTGACTGTGGAGAGATGGAATGTTGTAGGTCAAGAGCCAAAATTATCTTGGACTATCTTGTGCCCTTTAATAGCCATTTGCTTTGACTTTTCTATCTGACTTATCATTCTCCCAACTAATTGATAAGCTTCTCAGAATGTATCACTGAGCTTAGCCGACCTCTAGCCTCCACCAGCCCTAAAGCCAAGAATGCTATAAGATAACATTTGAAACTACAGAAGGAATTTCCCTTCCTTGCTATGGCCCACCTTGTACCTGATGTTCCCACAATTAATTGGTAAATGTTTTGACTTATGACTTTTGTCCTGTGACTACAATCTTTATGTAACCTCTTCCATGGTGGAACATGTCATTCAGGGTAACTTGAATTCATATACCCAGGCCAAAATCACCCACATTTGGTTCAGGAGAAAACTATTTTCTTATTTCCTATAAAGCAGAGTTGTTCTTTTCCATCAATAGTTGGGAAATGTTGAGGTGTAGGATGCCTACTTAAAACTCAAGGCTATTTTGATTTCAGAATTTAAGATAAGAAATAAATAATTAAAATACCTAACTTTCTCATAGCCACCAATATTCTAGTCTTATGAGATGGCTTAATACAAGAAAATTCCGTACTTAGGAACATTATTCCTAGGGAACTTGATATAAATTCAAAAATAAATATTATTCTTCAGAAAGAAATAAAGAATCTTAAGGCAAATTTTCAGCCAGACTTTAATGAAGGAATTCTCTTTTTTCTTCCTTGTTCTCTTCCTTTCTAAGCAAGGAAGTTTTAAACAGGAAGTGAAATTCTAATTCTATTAAATGCTAAAAATGCAATAATTGCTATAAACACAGTTTGCTTGTTTTCTAAAATCCAAGCTATTCCTCTGGTTAAAAACATTCTCACCCTGACATTCCCTTTTGATTCCTTAAAATTTTTCCATTAAAAAGTCATAATGACATAGAATTTTGAGAAAGGCATTCCTCTAAGATTAATGTCATTATCCAGCCATTGATATGTTTCATGTTATTTTATTCCCTCTATTGTTGGCATGGCATATTAGAAAAGAAAACAAAAAAGGAATCTTGGTATACTGAGATTGGGAATGTCATTATCTTGTCAACTTTATACAACATGAAATCTGTTGAGAAACCTAATGGAGTTTATCATCAACCTGTCCTAAGCACCATATGATGTAAATTTTCAAATAATAAAATACCTGCAGAAACTATATAATGGCTTATTTCTGTTAGAGGCTATGAAGCCTTTTAGTTACACACAGGTTTTTGCTAGGAATTTTGGCCCTCTTAATGTAATCTGCAAGGTGTGACTAGTTGTCACATTTATCATGAAGAACAATAGCATACTTATCTTTTGCCAAAGCCAAGGAAAATTCTTAAGGTTGAATGTCAATAAATCTTGTCTACATGGGTTCAGGTGGATTCAAGATATAGCCAATGTTCTGTTCATATACCCTAGACAGGGAGTCAAGTCAGATAATTCTCAAAATGATTCGAATCTATTTATTTTAACTTCTTATCTTTGTCTTCATTCTACATGGTGCTGAAAAGAAACATCTATAGGCATATTTTTTGTCCTATCTTAGATACTAGCCCAGCTGATAATAGGGAGAAATCCATAAAGAAAGAAAAATTGTTTACAAGATATAAATATTTGGAATGATCAGCTTCTTTTGTAAAGAAATTTCAGGGGAAAATTTACTAAAACATCTAAAAGTGCTACCATTATCTTATTTGAAACAAAAATGGGAAGATCATTCTTGTTGAGTAGATTAAATCTTTTTTTTTAACCTGTTCCCAAGATAAAAAGTCTGTCTGCTTAGTGCAAAACTCCCTTCTGTCTTCCTCAGTGAGTAGAAAGATTTGCCTCAGAGGCAACGTGGGTAGTTTCCTGGTTATGTGGCTGGAACACAGCTACAATTTGAGAATAATTCCGGTTTAATTGACAGCTGGCATTGGAAAAACAGTTTAGGTGTTGGATTTATTTTGAGTTGGACAATTCTCTGAAGGCTTTTAAAGTTTTTCAGCATTTAATGGCATTGTATAGTTCAACTTGAGATATACCTAACTTTGGGTTTTAAATCCACCTGGGGTTCAAACCATTCTGATTTGAAAACAAAAACATCTTCTCCTGCCGTCCCTGTGCTTTTAGTAAGTAGCCCCAAATCCAACAATTTTATATGAATAATTTACAACACTATATCCATTTCCCAACAGTCAAGGAGAAATCTCACAGAATATATCATCTTGTCAATAAAACTACCTTATATATTTGCTACATACAGGATAAGTACATATAAACATAACAGAATTGATTTAAAAAAGAAATACAGATCATTCAAAAGCTGAAAGTGTACTTAGGAGAAGAGAGAGGATATTAAAATACAGAATCAATATGCAATAAAGTCTAAATATCACTTGTGACTGTGTTCACAAAACTTTATTTCTTATATGGAATCATCATGGAATGTTAGAGATAGTTATTACTTCCTAGGCAAATCTCTTATCTAGTAGATGAATTCAATTTACTAACTTTTGTTAATCTTTGGAGGGAAAGAAATATTCCACAGGGGTATCCATTCTGTTTTTTAGTAGTCACATAAATGCTTCCAGTTATGCAGCTAAAAGTCTATCTGTAACTTCCAAATCACATTTGGTTTTCTCCTTTTCTTCCTCACTACCATTCAACCATGGCATGGCTACTCTCAAAGTCCCCTCCCAGGTGTCTCTGTTCATGGAACCAGGTGTTGCCAATTAGCTGATGCACTTGTTCATTCATTTATTAAATACCAATTAAGTATTTATTATATACTAGGCCCTAGGGACATAAGACAAGGCATAGTCCCTGCCCTTGAGAAGCTAATAGTTTTTAGGTAAAGATTAACACATAGAAATGTCAGGGACCAAGAAGTTCTCATTCTGAGAACATTCTGACCTTTACAATAAGCAGCAGCGCCCCTCCCCCCCCCTCCTGGCTGATAATTCTGACAGTATGGCGCCTATGGCGCCCACGGCTTCTCTTCCGGGACTACACTTTCCCGCCGGCGCGAACTTCACCTTCCCGCCAGCGCGAATTTGCACCCTATCAGGAACCCAGCAGAACACAACCAACCAGGCTGCACCTCGTCATACCCCTCATTCCCTCAGCATAAATACCCGTGAGAACAATAAAAATTTGCAGCTTGATCAGAATTCCTGTCTTGCTGTCTCTCCCTGCGTCTCTTGTCCCTTCATTCCTTCTCTCTTAGGTTTGCCGTCCGCGTTGATGTCCCGCGGGTCGGGACATAGAAAGAAATGTACTGTAGAACATGGTACACACTTCCATAGAAGTTGGCCAGACTCTGTAGGAGCATGAAGCAGGCACAGGGCCAGAGAAACCTCCTAGAAAGGAAAGCTCTTGAGATGAGTTTTCATGAAGTTAGTATTACCTAGGTGACCAACTATAAAAATAAGGATCACAAAATGGATTTTCCATTTGCAAGCACTGAGCCCCTTCTTAATTATCTAGTGGGAATCCAGTAGTTCCTGCCCCCACTTTGCAGATGAGAAAAATTGAAGCTTAGAAATGGTAAGTGGCTTAGCAAATTCACAGTTACCACATAGCAGAGCATTAGGTGGGGGGATGTTTCTGGCCAAGAAAACAGCATATGTGAAAGTCCTAAGGAAAGAAATAATCACAGCTTGTTTGGACCATGAAATGGAGTGTGTACATGAAGCAAAACAAAGCAACACATTATTTTGGGGAAGTGATAGTTGCCGGTGCACTGAAGTAGCTATAGCAATGGATGCATCATTGCTAAATTAAATATTTAACACAGTGGCCATGAAAACTCTTGAAGGATCCTGAACAGGACAGGAGAAATTTGATTCATATGTATGTGGTTTTAGTTTGTTTATCTTTTCTTTTCTTGAGACCTAGTGTTGCCCGTGTGCTCACTCCCTGGAACCATGGATAAGTAAAGCAGTGTCCATAAGAGGAGCCTGCCTATCTGCCTCTCCTCTCCCTACCTGGCTAGCTGGTTTACACAGAAACTGTCCTTTCACCTGTTCTGCTCTGTCCCCAGACACCTCTGATAAGCGCCCCGTGCTAGAAGTGCTGCCGTGGAATGTCACCGTAGCCTAAAGATGAAACACAGAGTCCTGCATAAATAATGGGAGCAGGGATGCAGAGATTGCAGGTGGCCTGGGGCCCTGGACCTCCAGTCTATCTGTGGAGGCATTATCTTAAGCTTGCCACATTCTTAAACCTTGTTCAGGCCGGAATGGCAGGAAACACAATCTTTCCAGCCAACTGCATCACTTGAATACCACCCATTCCACGAATGAAAATTTCACTTCTAACATCTCATATGCTGATGAACACATCCTTTGTGTAGATTTCAGTAACAATATTTGAAGTGCTAAGTAACGGCCTCTGAAGTTTTGATCCCTAATTAGGGTATTTTAAATGCTAACTAACCACTTTGGAATGTGGATGCCTGATTAGGATACTTCAAATGCCTCTTCACTCCTCCTAGGGTGTAGATTATGCTGAAGTATTTTAAGGTAAATCAACCCAGAGATGATGTAACCCCTCCATAGGCTTGCAACTGAGAGGAGAGGGGAAAGTGTCCCTTTGTGTGTTTGTTTGGAGGAACTCGCCCCAAGGACGAGGAGAGACACCCTCTGAGTGATGCGCCCCAGTCATTTCCTCTTCCTGAACCGGTGTGCAGGATGATGACTTAGTCATGCATGAGATTCTGCCATCCCTTTGTCTGAAAACCCGAGTGACACACTCCAACTCCACAAATACCGCCATTATCTTCGTGCCTGTGCCCCAGTGGGGCGGTGCTGACGTAAAGAAGTCAGGGCGCAGACAGGCTGACACGCCTGAGAAAAGAGAGCCAAAGCTGAAACAAAAGCCCAATGGCATCACGTTTCTGCGTGGCTGGCCTCGAGACAGATTGCACATTCGTTGCGCTTAGGAACAAGGACTCATTCTGGGTGAAAGAGAAAGCCTGGCACGCTGGACAAGTGACCAGGCAGGGATCAAGTGAGTCTCCCTCTGAGCGAGGCCCTGTCCAGGCTCCGTTAAGCCTCACATCCTCAGCTTCACGCAGCTCTTCGGGACGTCACCGAACCAGTTGGGACCCTTAGACTTAAAGGATCTCATAAAAGCTCTGGCCCAATTTCTAGGGAAAAAATATTAAAGAGCACATGATTTTGTACATAATTTCAGGATGATCGCGAGCCCTCTGCCTCTTCCCTAAAATATTATGTATGTTTCAGTGCAGTCTAAAACAGAATTATCTTCAAGGGTAAGCCACATCACCATAAAGTAAATAAATTTTCCATAATGTCACTTCATTTTAATTAGACTTTAGCTTAAAGAAATTTTTGGTCTTTGAAGTGTACAATAGTGAGTGGTATAGACAGTTCTGATTTCCTTATTTCTGGTAATGTTTGTAGAAATTGGTGCTATCTGGCAAGGATAATAGGAAGGGGATTCCTGTACTTGATGAGAATTTAAATGAGATGCCCTACCTTTCAATTCTTAAGAGTCTGTGATCAAGAGGCTGAGGTAGGAGGATCACGAGTTTAAATCTAGCCTCATCAACTTAGTGAGACCCTGTCTTTAAATAAAAATATTTTTAAAAAGACTGGGAATGTTGTTCAGTTGTTAACTGCCCCTGGGTTCAATCCTGGGTACAAAAAAAAGAAAGAAAGAAAGAAAGAAAGAAAGAAAGAAAGAAAGAAAGAAAGAAAGAAAGAAAGAAAGAAAGAAAGAAAAAGAAAGAAGATGGAAAGAAGGAAGGAAGGAAGGAAGGAAGGAAGGAAGGAAGGAAGGAAAAGAAAAGAAAAAATCTATGAGCTCCTACTTTGAAGCACTTTTTTGACCTCAGAGAAGGAAAGTGATTGGAGACTCTTTAGGGGTTATGGAGAATATGAATTCATTTCCCCATGGGTGAGTCAAAGCTTCTCTGTCCTAACATGGATGCACCCAGAAGCCCCTTCCTAGGGAGCCACTCACTTCCCAACACTCCCAAACTCACACAATAGGGAGTGGGGATAGATATTGAACTAGTCGTCTTCCATTATATAACAAAATCCCTTGAGATAATCAACTTTAAAAAGGAAAGTTTTATTCTGGTTCACAGTTCTGTAGGTTTTAGTCCATGGTCAGTTGTCCCATTGCTTTTGTGTCTGTGAAAGCACATCATGGGGAAACACCATGATAGAGCTCACCTCATGGTAGTGGAGAAGTAAATTAAAAAAAAAAAAAAAAAAACAGGAAGGGACTGGCAACCCAGTATTTCTTCCCAGGGCATCCACCTGATGACCTAACCTCCTTCTGATAGGCCCTACCTCTTAAAGGTTCCACCATATCTCAGTAGCACCACAGGCTGGGAACCAAGCCTTCACATGGGCTTTCAGGGGACATTCAAGATTCAAACCTTATAGGATCAAATGGCAGAAAAAGCAGAAAGTAGACCTGGGGAATCAACTTTCCTCCAGGACTAAGAAGATGGAGATATGACTTAGAGGCCCTTGAGGTCTAGAGTAGTTCAGTTTTCCCATGAATTCATTCCCTTTTTACACCTCCCACATTTACCTCCAGCCCCAGGCAAAGAGAGAATCAGGGTTAAAAAAATCATCATTTTGGTATTCTTTGAATGCATTGCCCATGTTTCTCCAATAATGATATATGGCTATCATAGAAGAAAAACACAATACTTTTGAATAAAATTTCTTATTTGGAAATAAAACCCATCATTGTTGTTTAAAAAGCAGCCTGTTGGGACAACTCAAGATCAGATTAAATAATTCTGGGAAATAGGGCCCATGGTTTCTTTGGATGCCTTGAGAACATCGCCAATGCCACGAAGCTTAAGCGATACATCAATTCAACTTATCGTTCAAGAAATTAGATATTGCCAGGGGGAATCTAAACACAATCTAAGTGCATTATGCTTTCATAATAGAAAGAAAATCCTATGATTTTCTTCCGATGATAGAAAAATCCTTCTTTCCTTGGAGTTGTTTCTTTGGATACTCTCTTTATCTTGGCACAATTCTAACCTTTGGAGCATTATAAATGACCTTCCAAAAGACTGGAATGAGCCTTTTGGACAAACTCTTCCATTTCTCTCACACTGGCAGCCTAGCCTAGCCCCCTGTGACCTTCTTGCCTGAAATACTACAAGAATCTCCTGGCATTCTCTGCCTCCACTTTAGCCCTCCTACTTGGCGGAAATTGGAGTCTTCAGCATGTGATTCCTCCCTGTTCCAGGAATGAACACCACCATCTGAAACTCAGTAGCTGTTTCTCCTAACTGCAAGCACTGGTTTTTCAGTCTCGGTATTTCTAACATACAATATGAAATTCCAGGAAAATTATCATTGACATGGTGCAAACACAGTGATCAATGAAATCTGCCACTCTCCAGGTGGTGGGGTCCCTCCCAATAACAATCACTGTGCTTGGAGACCACAAGATCACTCCTAACCCCAAGTATACGAGCTTTTCTCTGGGAAGAGCTGACAGATGTGAAGGGGCTCTTGAAGATGGAAAGCTCTTCGGCATTGCAGATGTTGTCTCCAAACATCCACACAGGTTCCATCTATTGAGCCAGTGTCATTTGTCACCCAATGCGGGATATCTGGCTCATTCCACAATCAGCTCATGGCTATTTATGGGTGTGTTACACACCAACCCTTGGTAGGTAAAGTAGACACCGAGATGAACGCAGCGCTAGACACCGAGACACGTGCGGGCAACTGACTGCAACACAATATTAAAATGGCCTCTGGCGTGTGGCTTTACACAAACAACTTCCCCATAGCAAAAGGAAGCAGGAGAAATTTCAAA
>NW_025920707.1:0-32906 GCF_902686445.1 Sciurus carolinensis | reverse complement strand
ACATTCTATGTAGAAGTGAAAGAAAACTTTTCATCTGTGTTTATAAGTATTACAAATAAATTTTTATATGTAGGGCTTGTTACATAAATGTAAGTTAATTCTGCTTTAGGGCATGCTGACAAAAAGGAAGAAAGCAAGTGTAAAAGATTATTACTACTACCAAAGTACTGCTGTACTTCATAAGTTTTGCTTAAAAAACTGAACTCAAGCATATTTACCTGTTCTTTCATTCTATTCATTTGCACCCATACACTGAATATCTAGTATACATTGACATAAGGTCTCTTAAAACTCTTCTCTATAAGGTTTATTTTTCCTTGATCAGAAATTTAAAACTGAAGAGATAGGACTTGGTTTCAAGTAAACCCTTTCCCCACACAGATGCACTTCTGCAGGTAGGAAACTAAACTGTTTTAAAAATTAGGGCATTATTAAATATTCAACATTAGAAATACCTGATTTACATATATCCTATAACTCTAAATATTGAATAAAGTGAACCATGCTAGTTCATTTGGGTCTTACATTTTCTATCACTCTAAGTTAGTTGAAAAAAAACAAAAGAATTATTATGTTTTAAATTTGGTCTTTTATTGTTGTTTTATCATTCATCTATCTTTACCTACAATAATTTTAAGAATTAATATTAAATTCAATGCCACCCATATGACTAGAACTACTATAGACCTCTTGTTTGCATTACATTTCACTCAAGATAAAGCACTGTATATTATGTGATGGTTCTTTATTTCATGTATGAATAAAAAAATTGAGTTTCCCAATTATACTTGTGATGTGGCCTAAATTTTAATGGCATCCCAATGTCAGTGATGTTCAAATGATACAAAAAAGAGCATCGAAGACTGAAAAACATAGTCCTTGAAAGATATCTGTAATATCACTATAATAGTACTATCTTATAAATTGAAATACTCTGTTGATTCATAGTAACAGTAATGATTACAATAGCCAAGAAGGCAACAATTATTGAACTGTTGCTTGTTCTAGAAACTGTTCAAATTTTTGCATAGATTACCATTTCAGCATCACTGTACTATCCTGGGAGATAATTACTGACTTTAATCCTTATTTTATTGGTGCTAAAATTCAGGGATAGGAGGGTTAACTAGTGAGTCACAGAGGTTAAAGAAGAATTCCAGCCAATGTTGAAATAGATTCAAGGGCCATGCTCTTTATAGGCAAGTGGGATGCTCTCAGATTAGAATGTATTTCAGTGGTAAAGCTCTTACCTAGGAGACTCCAGGCTCTGGGGTCCATCCCTAGCAACACAAAAACAGAATAAACAAGAATAAAAGATCAGTGGGACCAGGCACAGTAGCTCATGCCTATAATTCTAGTGATTTGGGAGACTGATGCAGAAGCATTAAAAGTTAAGTGCCAGCCTGGGCAATTTAGTGAGACCCTGCCTCAAAATTAAAAGTAGTAATAATAAAAAGTACTAAGGATATGGCTTTTGGGTCAAGTGCTCCTGAATTCCAATCCTAGAAGTACCAAAAAAAGAAAGGCAAAAGAAAAAGTCAATAGAATAGGCTGCTAATTCATTAATTTAGTATGTAATAACAGCTCATAAACATTGTACTTTCACCAAAAGATAGTAGAGAAATTGCCTGTTATTTAATGTTTATAATTTCATTAATAATTGTAGATTTTTGAGAGGTATTTATGAGGTCCTAACAAAGCCTCTTACTTTCATAGGAGTGCTGTACATTATGCCTGTGCCTTTGGCAAAGCAGAAATGGTGGATTTTGTAATGAAGAAGAATTGTAAGATCAACCTCAGTGATCTTGATGGCAATATACCATTGAAGAAGGTGGAGGTAGCTACGGGTTTCTGTAGGAAAAAATTTGATTGAAATGCTTAGGAGAAAAATTGATTAATTCAATTGATTTTATTTTTTTATTGTAAACAAATGGGATACATGTTGTTTCTCTGTACATGGCATAAAGGCATATCATTTGTGTAATCATAAATTTACATAGGGTAATGTTGTTTGATTCATTCTGTTATTTTTCCACTTCCCCCCACCCCTCCCACCCCTCTTTTTCCTCTATACAGTCATTCCTTTCTCCATTCTTGCCCCCCCAACCCTAACTCTAACCCTAACACTAATCCCTCCCACCCACATTATGTGTCATCATCCACTTATTAGCGATATCATTTGTCCTTTGATTTTTTGAGATTGGCTTATCTCACTTAGCATGATATTCTCAAATTTCATCCATTTTCCTGCAAATGCCATAAATTTATCATTCTCTATGACTGAGTAATATTCCATTGTATATATACAGCACAGTTTCTTTATCCATTCATCAATTGAAGGACATCTAGGTTGGTTCCACAATCTGGCTATTGTGAACTGAGGAGCTATGAACATTGATGTGGCTGTATCTCTGTAGTATGCTGATTTTAAGTCCTATGGGTATAGGCCAAGGAGTGGGATAGCTGAGTCAAATGGTGGTTCCATTCCAAGTTTTCTAAGGAGTCTCCATACTGCTTTCCAGAGTGTCTTCACTAATTTGTAGCCCCACCAGGAATGTATGAGTGTACCTTTCTCCCCACATCCTCGCCAACACCTGTTGATGCTTGTATTCTTGTTAATCACCATTCTAAGTGTGGTGAGATGGAATCTTAGGGTGGTTTTGATTTGCATTTCTCTTATTACTAGAGATGTTGAACATTTTTCCATATGTTTGTTGATTGCTTGTAGATCTTCTTCTGTGAAGTGTCTATTCATTTCCTTAGCCCATTTGTCGACTGGATTATTTGCATTCTTTGTGTAGAGTTTTTTGAGTTCTTTATAAATTCTGGAGATTAGTGCTCTATCTAAAGTATGATTGGCAAAGATTTTCTCCCACTCTGTAGGCTCTTTCTTCATATTACTGATAGTTTCCTTTGCTGAGAGAAAGCTTTTTAGTTTTAATCTATCCCAGATATTGATTCTTGTTTTTATTTCTTGTGCTATGGGAGTCCTGTTGAGGAAGTCTGGTCCTAAGCTGACATGTTGAAGCTCTGGACCTACTTTTTCTTCTATAAGATGCAAGGTCTCTGGTCTGATTCTGAGGAGCTTAATCCATTTTGAGATTAGTTTCGTGCATGGTGAGAGATATCGGTTTAGTTTCATTCTGTTGCATATGGATTTCCAATTCTCCCAGCACCATTTGTTGAAGAGGCTATCTTTTCTCCATTGCATATTTTTGGCCCCTTTTTCTAGTATGAGAAAATTGTATTTATTTGGGTTTGTGTCCGTGTCTTCTATTCTGTACCATTGATCCACCTTTCTACTTTGGTACCAATACCATGCCGTTTTTGTTACTATTGCTTTGTAGTAGAGTTGAAGATCTGGTATTGTGAAACCCCCTGCTTCACTCTTTCTGCCAAGGATTGCTTTAGCTCTTCTGGGTTTTTTATTCTTCCAGATGAATTTCATAATTGCTTGCTCTATTTTTGTAAGGTACATCATTGGGATTTTAATTGGAATTGCATTGAATCTGTATAGCACTTTTGGTAGTATGGCCATTTTGACAATATTAATTCTTCCTATCCAAGAACATGGGATATCTTTCCATCTTCTAAGGTTTTCTTAAATTTCTTTCTTTAGTGTTCTGTAGTTCTCATTGTAGAGGACTTTCACCTCTTTTGTGAGATTGATTCCCAAGTATTTTATTTTTTTGGATGCTATTGTGAATGGGGTAGTTTTCCTAATTTCTCTTTCTGAAGATTCATCACTTATGTATAAAAATGCATTAGATTTATGTGCATTGATCTTATATCCCGCTACTTTACTGAATTCACTTATGAGTTGTAAAAGTTTTCTGGTGGAATTTCCTGGTTCCTCTAAGTATATAATCATATCATCAGCAAATAGGGATAGTTTGAGTTCTTCTTTTCTTATTCGTATCCCTTTAATTTCTTTGGTCTGTCTAATTGCTCTGGTTAGAGTTTCAAGAATGATATTGGATAGAAGTGGTGAAAGAGGGCATCCCTGCCTTGTTCCAGTTTTTAGGGGGAATGCTTTCAGTTTTTCACCATTTAGAATGATATTAGCCATGGGCTTAGCATAGATGGCCTTTAAAATGTTAGGGAATGTTCCCACTATCCCTATTTTTTCTAGTGTTTTGATCATGAAGGGGTGTTGTATTTTATCAAATGCTTTTTCTACATCTATTGAAATAACCATGTGATTCTTGACATTAAGTCTATTGATATGGTGAATTACATTTATTGATTTCCTGATGTTGAACCAACCTTGCATCCCTGGGATGAAACCCACTTGATCATGGTGCACTATCTTTTTAATATATTTTTGTATGCGATTTGCTAAAATTTTGTTGAGAATTTTTGCGTCGATGTTCATTAAGGATATTGGTCTGAAATTTTCTTTCCTCAATGTGTCTCTGCCTGGTTTAGGTATCAGGGTAATATTGGCTTCATAGAATGAGTTTGGGAGGGTTCCCTCCTCTTCTATTTTATGGAATACTTTGAGAAGTATTGGAATGAGCTCTTCTTTAAAGGTTTTGTAGAACTCGGCTGAGAACCCATCTGGTGCTGGACTTTTCTTTGTTTTTAGGCTTTTGATGACTTCTTCTATTTCATTACTTGAAATTGGTCTATTTAAATTGTGTATGTCCTCCTCGTTCAGTTTAGGCAATTCATATGTCTCTAGAAACCGGTTGATGTCTTCAAAATTTTCTATTTTGTTGGAGTATAGATTTTCAAAATAGCTTCTAATTATGTTTTGTATTTCAATCGTGTCTGTTGTGATATTTCCTTGTTCATTCCAAATTTTAGTAATTTGGGTTTTCTCTCATCTTCTCTTTGTTAGTGTGGCTAAAGGTTTATCAATTTTGTTTATTTTTTCGAAGAACCAACTATTTATTTTGTCAATTTTTTGTATTGTTTCTTTTGTTTCAATTTCATTGATTTCAGCTCTGAGTTTAACTATTTCCTGTCTTCTACTACTTTTGGTGTTGTTCTGTTGTTCTTTTTCTAGGGCTTTGATCTGTAGTGTTAGGTCATTTATTTGTTGAGTTTTACTTCTTTTATTAAATGCGCTCCATGAAATAAATTTTCCTCTAAGTACTGCTTTAATAGTGTCCCAGAGATTTTGATATGATGTTTTTTTGTTCTCATTTACCTTAAGAATTTTTTAATTTGCTTCCTAATATATTCTGTTATCAATTCATCATATAATAGCATATTGTTCAATCTCCAGGTGTTGGAGTAGTTTCTGTTTTTAACTTTCATTTATTTCTAACTTCAATCCATTATGATCTGATAGAATACAAGGTAGTGTCTCTATCTTCTTGTATTTGCTAACATTAGCTTTGTGGCATAATATATGGTCGATTTTAGAGAAGAATCCATGTGCTGCTGAGAAGAAAGTGTATTCACTCTTGTTTGAATGGTATACTCTATAAATGTCTGTTAAGTCTAAATTATTGATTGTGTTATTGAGATCTATGGTTTCTTTGTTCAATTTTTGTTTGGAAGATCTGTCCAGTGGTGAGAGAGGCATGTTAAAATCACCTAGTATTATTGTGTTATGGTCTATTTGGTTTTTAAAATTGAGAAGGATTTGTTTGACATACATGGATGAGCCACTGTTTGGGGCATAGATGTTTATGATTGTTATATCTTGATGATTTATGCTTCCCTTAAGCAGTATGAAATGTCCTTCTTTATCCCTTCTGACTCACTTTGGCTTGAAGTTCACATTATCTGAAATGAGGATGGATCCTCCAGCTTTTTTGCTGAGTCCATGTGCATGGTATGTTTTTCCCCATCCTTTCACCTTTAGTCTATGGGTATCTCTCTCTATGAGGTGAGTCTCTTGCAGGCAACATATTGTTGGATCTTTCTTTTTAATCCAATCTGCCGGTCTATGTCTTTTGGTTGATGAATTCAGGCCATTAACATTCAGGGTTATTATTGAGATATGATTTGTATTCCTGGTAATTTGGTTCATTTTTTGAATTTTATTTATTTATTCATTTTTTTTGACACAACTTGGTTCCTCCTTAATTTGACAGTTCCTTTAGGATAATTCCTCCCTTTGCTGATTTGTTTCTTTGTTTTTTATCTCTTCCTCATGGAATATTTTGCTGGCTTATTATTCCTCATGGAATAGAATGCTGGCTTTCTTTTTGTAAATTCTTTTAGATTTTGTTTATCATGGAATGATTTTATTTCATCGTCAAATTTGAAGGTAAGTTTTGCTGGGTATAAGATTCTTAGTTGGCATCCATTTTCTTTCAGAGATTGAAAAATGTTGTTCCAGGCTCTTCTAGCTTTTAGGGTCTGGATTGAAAAAATCTGCTGATATCCGTATTGGTTTCCCCCTGAATGTAATTTGGTTCTTTTCTCTCACAGCCTTTAAAATTCTGTCTTTATTTTGTATGTTAGGTATTTTCATTATAATGTGCCTTGGTGTGGGTCTGCTGTAAGTTTGTGTATTTGGAGTCCTATAAGGCTGTTGAACTTGATTTTCCATTTCATTCTTCAGATATGGGAAATTTTCTGATATTATTTCATTGAATAGATTATTCATTTCTTTGGTTTGTTTCTCTAAGCCTTCCTCAATCCCAATAATTCTCAAATTTGTCCTTTACATGATATCCCATAGTTCTTGGAGATTCTCTTCATGATTTCTTACCATCTTCTCTGTTTGTTCAATTTTGTTTTCAAGGTTAAATATTTTGTCTTCAATATCTGAGGTTCTCTTTTCCAGGTGTTCTATCCTATTGGTTATGCTTTCTATGGAGTTCTTAATTTGGTTTATTGTTTCCTTCATTTCAAGGATTTCTGTTTGTTTTTTATTTCAATATCTCTAATTCTTTATTGAAATGATCTTTTGCTTCCTATATTTGTTCTTTTAACTGTTGATTGGTGCAATCATTCAATGCCTGCATTTGCTCTTTCATCTCATCATTCAATGCCCGCATTTGCTCTTTCATCTCATCATTTGCTTCCCTGATGATTTTAATTATGTACATTCTGAACTCCCTTTCTGTCAATTCTTCTGCCATGCTGTCATTGGATTTTATTGATGTAACATCTAGATTTGTTTGGGGCATTTTCTTCCCTTGTTTTCTCATATTGTTCAGGAATCAGTGGATCATTAAGATATTGCAAATTTCCTCTATTGACTTATAATGTCCCTGAAGATTGCTAGTATATCCCCTCTTATCCTTCAGTAGCCTGAAGTCTTGGAGGAAGTTGATAATGCGGTGCTCCACAAGGAAGCTGCCTCTCTAGGGGTGGTGACCCTCAGGTAGGGTATATTCTCTGATAGTGGGCAGAGGGGCCTCCACTTGTTGACCAATGGTCATTCAAAGGGGAACTAGGCTGCATGCTGAGGCAAGGCCTGTTTGTGCCTGTGTCTCTGGTTTTACCATCCTTGTGGGAAAACCTCACCTGACGGGGAAGACTCACCCGGTGGGGAGGTCTCGCTAGTCAGTTCCCCTCCTAGAGGTTCCCCTCAATCTACATCTACCGCCTGGGCTGGGCTGCCTTCCTCTGCAACATTCCCAGGGGCCCAGACCTACCTCCTGGGCCTGGGAGCCTCACCCTTCGAAGACGAGTCTCCTTAGTCTGCCTCTCCTCAGAGAATCTGCCCACAGTCCTGGAAACTCTGCTCCGCCTCTAGGCGTGTCTCTGTGCAGCTCTTCCACCAAGAAGCTGCCTAGGTCCTGGGACCCTGTTCTGCACCTAATCACCTGGCTATGCGGCCTCTCCTCTGAGCCACCACCTGGAGCCCCACACAATAGCTCCGAGTCCCACAGACCCACCCCACACTTCTTCCTCCGGACAGCTGCCCAGTGTTCCGACACAGTCACTAGGAGTCCAAGCAACTCACTTCGCGTCTCCTCCTTCCACCAACCACCCATAGCCCTAGGCAGTCACTCTGAGTCCAAGTGACCCGCCCTGTTCCTCCTCCTCCTCGGGGTACCCCCCGGGTGTTCAGGAGCGGTCACTCTGAGACTAAGTGACCCACTGTGCTCCTCCTCCAGGCAGGCCACCAGTGTTCAGGAGCAGTCACTTTGAGTCCAAACAACTCACCACTCGCCTCCTCCTCTGAGCAGCCACCCAGAGTTCTGATGCAGTCACTCCTAGACCAAGTGACCCGCCGCTCTCCTCCTCTTCCTCCAGGCAGGTCCCCCAGGGTTCAGAAGCGGTCCCTCTGAGTCTAAACAGCTCACCACGCTGCTCCTCCTCTGGCAACCACCTGTAGCACTGATGCAGTCACTCCTAGACCAAGCGATCCGCCATGCTCCTCCTCTTCCTCCGGGCAGCCCCCAGTGTTCAGAAGCGATCGCTCTGAGTCCAAACAGCTCACCACGCAGCTTCTCCTCAGGCAGCCACCCAGAGCCCCAGTGGTTGCTCCGAGTCCAAGCGCTGTGCTGAGCAGCCACCTCTACGATGTTCCCAGTGGTCCGTGTTTACCGCTCCAGTGGGGGGAAGGGCATCTCACCGCGCAGCTCTACTTCACAAATTTCTCTGCGTTCCAGGGACTACCGCCCCATCTGGGATGCCTCCTCAATGGGAGAGACTCACCCGGTGGCTTTGAGTTGGTCCCAAGTCTCTCACTATCTCCTCTTTTGAATCCTGCGTCCTAGAGCAACATGAAATGCAGCCACCCTCTAGTCCGCCATCTTGAAACCTAATGATTAATTCAATTTAAATATGACTAATTAGTAAAATGTGAAATGTTTTTCTTTGATTCTCAAAATTTAGAGTTTATTTCTTGGTATAAAACCAACAGACACTACAGTACATGGAAGAGCAGTGTGCAAATATCCTATTAGAACATGGTGACTATCCACATACTCACAACATCAGGAATGAAACAACTCTCCACCTGGCTTTTGCTTTGAGGTCACCATCTTTAGTGGAAAAACTGATTTCACTAATTGTGAATTCGGAAGCTATAACCAATGTATACACCAGACACCATTATTTCCAAAATACTTAAACTATGTTTATTTTGACTGTAACATTGGTTGACAAATGAGGAATTTTATGCATTTTTTTTGTTTTTTTAAAATTAGAATGCAGTTGTTGAAAGGTCTCTTCCTCTTTTTCCTTTTTTTAAACACATAAATATATTTAGTTTACCTCTAAAAGTTGTCTGTATTTTAAATTAAGGAGAATCATTCAGAAATATGAAATTCAAGCTTCTCTTAAGAACCAATGTGCCCCTCTGAGCCCCATTACTGTGTGGTGAGTGTGTGCAGTGTGCCTCCTGCATAACATGGAGGAGTGTTCTGTTTGTTGCTGTCAAAATGTATCATTCACTCAGATGACCTACTTTTCCTCAATAAATAAGTATACAATTCCTGTTTTAGAGTATATTCTTATACAGATTTCATGGTTCTCTTGAAAGTTTCTATTAATTTACAAGAATCTGGCCTATACAATAAATTGTAATTCTCTTTGAAATGGATTAAAGTTTAGAAATTGGCATTTACTTTATTTTAAATTATTATGATAGTTTTACAATTACACATGGGACTTGGTTTCATCCTGAAAAACTGATATGGATGGAAATTAATTTATTCTGACCCCCTTGAGCTGACTTTTTGCCTCTCATGCTCCCTTCCCTGCCTCATTCTCCTTCCTCTCCTCTGTTGGACATATATTTTCTCATCTGTGAGATACATTTGATTGGTCACTCATGTTATCTGTCCCTCTCCCCTTGCTTTATTTTACCCTAGCTTCCATTTTTGAGAGAAAGTGTTTAACATATGAGTTTCTGAGTTTGGCTAATTTTTCATGGCAGGATATTCTCTGTTTCCACCCATTTACCAACAAATGAAATGATTTTATTCATTTTATATGTAGAATGTGTATATCATTTGATAAGTAGCATATATTAATTTATATATTGTTATGTATATAATATATATTATGTAACAAATATGTAATATATATTATATATCATATATACATATACATGTACATGTATGTGTACATATACATCTATATGTGTGTGTATATATATATATATATATATATAATATACCTGGGTCAATTACATAATATAGCTATTATGAATTTGTTATTGTAAATATTGTGACCATAGTATGCTAATTTTAGATCTTTCAGGAAAATAGGAAGGAGTGAAATAGTTGGATTATATTGTGGTCATATGTCTATTTTTGGTTGTTCTTAGCTATCATGACAGTAGAATATATTTTCACATATCATACATTCATAGACTATCTCTTCCTATATTTGTGGTTGTACATGATGTGGAGGTAGTCTGATTTTGCTTTCATATATAAACATAGGAAGATTAGGTCTGAATCACTCTATGGTCATTCCCACCCCTATTCTCCCTCCTTTCCCTCACTCCACAAAGTCCAATCCAGTGAACCTCCTCTCCTCCATCACTCTGCCTTTTGTAAGTCAGCATCCACTATTAGAACATGTAGCCTTAGGATTTTTGGGATTGGCTTATTTCACTTAGCAAGATAGTTTCCAATTCTATCCATTTACTGCCAAATGCCATAATTTGTTTCTTCTTTTTGACTGAATAATAGTTCATTGTATATGTGCCACATTTTCTTTATCCATGAATCCATTGAAAGGCATCTAGGTTGATTTCATAGCTTAGGTATTATGAATTGAACTGCTGTAAAATCAATGTGGCCATATCACTGTAGTAGGTCAATTTTACATCTTCTGTGTTTATGCTGAGAGTGGGATAATTGTGTCAAATGGTGGATCCATTCCTAGATTTTTGAGGAATCTCCATACTGCTAATGGACTATACTAATTTTCAGGCCTACCAGTAATGTATGAGTGTAACTTTTCCCCCACATCCTTACCAACATCTGTTGTTACTGTAGGCTTTATAATTCCCATTCTGAGTACAGTGAGAGGAAATCTCAGTGTAGTATTAATTTCATTTCTCTCATTGTTAGTGATATTGAATATTTTCCCATATATTTACTGATAACATTTTTTCTGTGAAGTGTATGTTCAGTTATGAGGCCCATTTACTGATCAGGTTATTTGGGGTTGTTTGGTGTTAAGCGTTTTGAGTTCTTTGTAGGAGATTAATGCTCTATCTGAGATGCAGGTGTCAAAGATTTTCTCCCCTTCTGTGGGTTATCTCTTCATGTTCTTTATTGTTTCCTTTGCTGTAAAGAAGCTTTTCAGTTTGATACCATCCCATTTATTGATTTGTGATTTTATTTCCTGCACTTTATGAGTCTTGTTGAGGAAATTCACTCCTAATCTGACATGATGGAGAGTTTGTCCTACATTTTCCTCTAGTACATGCAATGTTTCTGGTCTAATGCCACTTTGAGTTGAATTTTGTTCAGGGTGAGATATAGGGGTTAAATTTCAATCTACTACATATGGATTTCCTGTTTTCCAGCACCATTTGTTGAAAGTGCTATCTTTTCTTCAATGTTTGTTTATGGTGACTTTGTCTATTATGTGATAACTGTATTTACACGGGTTTGTCTACACATCTTTTATTCTGTACCATTTGTCTTTCTATCTGTTTTGGTGCTAATACCATGTCCTTTTTGTTACTATAGCTCTGGAGTATAATTTAAGTTCTGATATTGGAATGCCTCCTGCTTCACTTTTCTCATGGAGGAATGATTTGCTTATTCACAGCTTCTTTTTCCAAATGAAATTTCATGACTTCCATTTCTATGAAGAAAATAACTAGATCCTTAATAGGAATTGTATTAAATCTGTATAGCACTTTTTGGTAGTCTGGTCATTTTTAAAATACCCATTCAAAAACATGCAAGATCTTTTCATCTTCCCAGGTCTTCTCCAACTTCTTTCTTTAGAGTTATGTAGTTTTTATTGTTAGATTGATTTACAAATATTTTGTTTTATTTTTAAGGCTCTTTTGAATGGGAGAGTTTTCCTAATTTCTCTTTGATTCATCACCAGTGTATAGGAATGCAATTGATTTATTGTTGTTAATTTTATATCCTGCTACATTGTTGAATTCATTTATTCTAGAAAATTTCTAGTGAAAGTTTTTTTAAATATAGAATCACATTGTCAGCAAATATGGATAGTATGGATTTTTTTCATTCATATTCCTTTAATTTCTTTCTTCTAATTGCTCTGACTAAAGTTTCCAGAATTATGTTGAATAGAAAAAGTGAAAGAGGGCATTCCTGTCTTGTTCCAATTTTTAGAGGGAATGCTTTCAATTATTCTCCATTTAGAATGATGTTGGCCTTGGGTTTAGCATATACAGCCTTTACAATGTTGAGGTATATTTCTACTATCCCTAGATTTTCTTGTGTTTTGAACATGAATGAATGCTCTATTTTATCAAATGCCTTATTGGCATCTATTGACATAATCATGTGATTTGTGCCTTTAAATCTGCTGATGTGATGAATTATATGTACTGATTTCCATATGTTGAAACAACCTTGCTCCCTGGGAAAAACCTCACTTGAGCACCGTGCACTACCTTTTAAATATGTCTTCATATGCAACTTGCCAGTAGTATATTGACAATTTTTTCATCTATACTCACCAGAAATATTGATCTGATAATTTCTTTCCCTGATGTGTCTTTTTGTTTTTGTTTTTTGTTATCAGGATGATAGTAGCTTCATACAATTATTTTGGAAAGATTACCCTCTTCCTTACTTCATGGAATAAATTGAGGAGTATTGCTGTTTTCTTTGAAGGGCTGGTAGAAGTGAGTTAAAAATTCCTCTGGTCCTGGGCTTTTCTTTCTTGCTAGGTGTTTGATGGCATCTTCAAATTCATTGTTTGAATTGTATCTGTTTAAATTTCTTATGCCTTTTGATTGAATTTGGGTAGTTCATATGTCTGTAGAAATTTTTGATGTCTTTGACATTTTATATTTTATTAGAGAATAAATTTTCAAAATAGTTTCCAAATATCATCTGTATTTCAGTGGTGTCCATGGTGATATTTCCTTTTTCATTGTGAATTTTAGGAATTTGCATTTTCTCTTTTTCCTGATTAGTTTGTCTAAGGGTTTATCAATTTCACTTACTTTTTGAAAGAACAAACTTTTTGCTGTGTTGCTAGTTTATTTTTTTTGTTTCAATTTTGTTTATTTCAGCTCTGATTTTAATTATTCCCTGTCTTCTTTCTTTTTCTGGTACCTTGTGATAAAATGTTAGGTTATTAATTAGGGACTTTCTATTCTTTAAATGAATGAACTGAATGCAATGAACTCTCCTCTCAGCACTGCATTCATATTGTCCCAGAGATTTTGATATGTTGTATTTCTATTCTCATTTACCTGTGTTAGTTTTTTAATTTCATCCTTGATTTCTTCTGCTACTTTGGTCTTCAATTGAGTATTGTTTAGTTTGCAGGTGTTAGAGAAGATTCTGTTTTGTATTTTAGTTTTGATTTCTAATTTCATTCTATTAGAATCTCATAGAATAAAAAGTTTTATCTCTATTTTGTGTAATTATTAAGAGTTGCTTTGCAGTATGACCTACAGTGTATTTTATAGAAGGATCCATGTGCTGCTGTGAAAAAGTTACATTCAGTGTTTGATGAACAAAATATCCTATATATGTCTGTTAAGACTAAATTATTTATTGCATTTTTTAGTTGTATAGTTTCTTTGTTTTTGTTTGGAGGATCACTCCATTGGTGAGAAAGGTGTCTTAAAGTTACCCAGTATTACTGTGTTGTGGTCTATTTGATTCTAAAAATTGAGAAGGCTTTGTTCGATGCATGTAGAGCCTCCCTTGTTTGGGGCATAAATATTTATGATTGTTATGACTTGTTGATATGTAATTACCTGAAGCAGTATGAAATGTCCTTCTTTGTCCCTTCTGATTAACTTTGGATTGAAGTCCACTTTTTCTGATATGAGGATAAAATCTCCTGCTACTTTATGAGATACTTCTGAGTTATGTTTTTTCCCAGTCTTTTACCTTCAGTCTGTGTATATCTTTGCCAATGAGGTAAGTGTCCTGGAGACAGTGTATTGTTGGTTCTTCTTTTTTAATCCACTCTACCAATATGTGTATTTTTATTGATGTGTTTAGGACATTAACATTAATTTTGATATTCAGATGATTTTTATTTACTGTCATTTTGATTTATTTCTGGTTTTTAATTTGAATTAGTTTCTCCTTTGACAATTATAGTGTAGTTTCTTCCTTTGCTGTTCTTCACTTTTATTTTCCTATTTCTTCATGAAATATTTTATTGAGTATGTTTTGTAGAGTAGGCTTTCTCCTTTGAATTCTTTTAACTTGTACTTATCATGGAAGATTTTTATTTCATCATCAGTTATGAAGCTTAATTTTTCTGGGCATAGATTTTTTGACTTGCATCCATATTCTTTCAGAGCTTGATATATAAAGTTCCAAGACTCCTAGCTCTGAGGTTCTGGGCTGAGAAATCAGCTGAGATACAGATTGGTTTTCCTCTAAATGTGACCTGTTGATTTTCTATGGCAGTCTTTAAAATTCTATCCTTAATCTGTATGTTGGGCATATTCATAATAATATACCTTTGTGTGGGTATGTTTTAATTTTTTATATTTGGAATTTTATAAGCCTCTTGCATCTGATTTTCCATTTTATTCTTTAGGTTTGGGAAATTTTCTGATATTTCTTTTTAGATTTTTCTGAAATTTGTTCTAATTAGTTGTACATGCAGTAGAATGATTTTGTACATTCTGATAGATCATATATAAATGGAGTGTAATCTCTCATTTATCTAATTATACATATTGTAGGATCACTTCAGTCTTTTAGTCACTTATGTACATGAGGTAATAATGTATGTTTTACTCAAAATATTCTCAGCTTCCCTACTCAGTAGTTAGATGGGGTTGTCTGGATTGTGATGCTCGCTATACCCTCAGGGTGGAGTTGCAATTGTGAGAGACAATCCTGTAGGTGGAACTGCTGGGTGCAGGGTTTGGGCATAGGTAGGGTCTGGGCTCTTTCACTGGATGTCAATTGGCCTGGAGTTTCTCAATTAGTGCACCTCCAGAGTTCAGCAATTGCCAGTCCATTCTGAAAGTCTGCTGCCCAGGATATCCCCTGGAGTTCACTTGTGTGGTGTAGGGGCCAATTCTTAGTCCACTATGTCATCTGCTGATGGCATATTTCATGGTGTCAAGTTCAGTGTCCAAACTCAGTCTCTCACACACCCACCATTTTTAATTCCTGGCCAGACAAGTGTCTCCCTGTCAGCCTTGCAAGCAGCTGGATTAGAGTAGGAGGGGGAGTGCCAGGTGGGATTCCTTGACCAGTTGTCCTCTGTGTAAAACTCACATGTTTAATTTTCTCTTTGCAACTTGTGAACACTCTTTGTCACACATTTTGCTTTTGCCTGGCCTATATTTTGGGCCAGATTCAGGTTTCCTAGGACTTGGCTCCCAAAGATATCAGTCCCCAATATGTGACTTCAAAACGGTTCTTCCTCTGTCCTCTGTATGCTACACAAAGAAATGTGGTTGGTTTTCCACAAAAAAGCTGCTGTGAAGTAAACCTTTCCATTTAGTCAAGCAGTGGCTTTGATCTGCAAACTCTGTATACAGGCGTGCCTCACTCCTGCTTAAAGTGTGGGTTTCCTTGATTCCCTTATCCCTCCACTGTGCCCAAGAGGGGACCATTCTGACTGCTATTTCCAGCTGCTGCAGCAGCTATGATGCTGGAGGTTTCTTCCTCATTTTATCTGCTTTGATTACCCAGTATTGAGTTCCAGTATAGCCCCACCCTTTTTTTGTTCCCTAACTCACTGAGAAGCTGCCTGTCTTCTTTCTTGGTTTCACACCATGGAGCAGCCAGGAAAGTGACCTGCTCTATTCCACCACCTTGAAACCTCCCAGGCATTCCTAGCTTTTTGAGGACTCTCCACACTGCTCTCCAGAGTGGTATGTCTGCAGTTCACCCACAATTCACAGGTGCTCCTTTCTCCCCACAACCTCACTGGATTTTCCTGATTTCCATTTTCTTGATCATTACCATCTGACCAGAGCGAGATTGAATCTTATGTAGAATTTCCTTGATTGCTACAGATGTTGAACACTATTCCTATTTTTATCATTCAATTGTGTTTCTTCTTTTGAGAAGAATTTCTACACAGTTGCTTGCCTTTCTATTGATAGGGTAATTTTTTTTGGTGGTTTTAGTTCTTGAGTATTCTGGATATATGTTCCTCATTGAAGGAATTAAGAGGGAATTAATGTAATTAAAAGGAATGAAAGAAATTGCCTAGATTTTCTCTCATTTGGTAAGCTTTCTTTTCACAGTTTTAATCATTTCCTTTGCTGTGCAGAAACTTTTCAGTTTGGCGTCACCCCAAATATTGATCCTTGGTTTTAGTTTTTGCACTTTATAGGGCTTCATAAGGAAGCTGATTCCAGCAATTTTATGTTGGAGTGTTGACACTATGTTTTCTTCTATCAGCTGAAATTATCGGGTCTAAGTTTTAATCATTGATCCATTTCAATTTGAGGCTTGTGGAGAGTAAAAGACAAGGCCTAATTTTGTTTTTCAACAAACACTTCTCCATTTATCCCAGCACCATTTATTATAAAGGGTATCATTTCTCTAATATACATTTTTGGCAACTTTGTCAAATATATGGCTAGGGGTTTGTGGATTTTGCTCTGTGGCTTCTATTCTATTCTATTTCTCTTTATATCTATTTTGATGCCAATATCATAATGTTTTTGCTGCTATGGTTCTGTTGCTTAATTTTAGATAAGGTAACTTTATGTCTCCTGCTTCAATTATCTTGTTTACTATTGTGTAGCTATTCTGGATTTCTTATTCTTCCAAGTAAATCTAAGAGTTTTTTTCCTAACTCTGTCCAGAAGGTAATTTGAATTTTAATTGGGATTGTATGGGATCTGTATATTGCTTTTGGTTGTTTGGCCATGCTGACCATAGTGTTCCAGCTTATTCATGAACATGTGATGTCTTTCAAGTCTTCTCGGTTCTTTAATGTTCTTTTTCTTCAGTGTTCTGTTGTTTATGTTGTAGAGCTCTTTTGCCTGCTTGGATAAATTAATCCCCAAGTATTTAATTTTTTGAGGTTATGTGAATGAGATATTTTTATTGATTCCTTCCTCAGCTGAATCACTATTGGAGAATAGGAAAACTACTGATTTATGGGTGTTGATTTTGTGTCCTACTACTTTGCTAAATTCCTTTATAAACTCTAAAATCTTCTGGTGAAATCTTTTTTTATTTTCTAGATATAGGATCATGTTTTCAGCAAACAGAGTTTGACTTCTTCTATTTGTATTCTTTTTCTTTCTTACCTGTTCACTAGTAAATGTTTTGAGGACTGTATTAAATATGAGTGGTGAGTGTGTAGCCTTGTCTTGTTTCTGAATTTAGTGGACATGCTTTTAGGTTTTCTTAATTTAGTTTATTGGCTTTGGGTTTGTCATAAATGGCCTTTAAAATGTTGAGGTAAATAGCTTTGATTCCTAACTTCTCCAGTGTTTTTAAAATGAATGGCTGGTAGATTTTATCCAAGGTGTTTTCTACATTTATTTAGATGATTGCATGACTTTTACCCATAATTCTGTTTAAGGGATGAATCACATTTATAGATTTGTGTATGTTGTACTGACCTTGCATACATGGGATGAAACCCACTTGCTCTTGGTGCATCGTTCTTTTGAATATGGTTTGCTACCATTTTAAGGATGTTTTCATCTATATTTATCAGGGCTATTGCTCTATAGTTTTTTTTTCCTTGACATGTCTTTGTGTGTTTTGGTATCAGGGTTATACCAGCTTCATAAAATATATTTGGGAAAGTTTCCTCCCTTTCAAATTTCATGGAATAATTTGAGAAAGAATGCTGTTAGTTCTTCTGTAAAGGTTTGGTAGAACTCAACTGAGAATCCATTAGGGTCTGAGCTTTCATATTGTGGAAGATTTTAAATTGCTATTTCAATTTATTACTTGGTCTCTTTTTTTCCTTTTCAAATTTGAGGTGATTTGCAAAACTAAACATTTGCTGTCCCAAGGTGTTTATGTCTATTATTATCTGTAAAGTAAGATGTTGAATTGGAAAATATTATAAATTAGCTGTTCAAATAACTCTGTTAAAATACTTAAGGTTGAAATTATCTCCGTTATTGTAGAACAGTCCTCATGTTTGTTCTGGAACATGAATCAGAACACATAGCTGAGCTGCTTCTCCAGAATGGCATTGATGTCTCTGCTACAGATAACTTTGTACAGATGGCATTAGCTTTTGCTGCTGCTAGTGGTCATAGTGGGTAAGTGTTTACATTAAAATACTAATCAACCTTGATTGGAGGCTCAAAATAATAACAGCTATTTCATTTTACATGAGGTGAAATTTCATGGTACAGCTATGTATGAAACAATAGTGTGTTAGAGTACTTCACCAGTCAGCAGTCCTGCAAGAGCCTAGATGAGAAGTGGTGATGACTGTGAGTTTTCTCCAAGGTTCCTTTCTTCCCTCTCCTCTCCTTTTCTGCCCTCCTCTCCTTATACATGCTAGTGAATTGCTGTACCACAGAACTACATCACTAGCCAGTATCTTAGGGTCTTAGAGCTTTTATCACCATGGTTCCCAGCCTTATCTCTGTCATTCCAAGTATAATTCCTGACCATGGGGTATAAACTGTGTCACACTTTGATTTTCCTAATTAGCTATTTGGATCTTGAAATGCCCAGTTGAGCAGAAAAATCTTTATACTCTCCCCGTAAAATTAGCTTTTCTACCATCTTTAATTTCTTGAGGACCTGAGGATTTTCTTAAAGTCTAAGGAGAGGGGAGAGGACTTTTAAAATGCTTTTGTTTCTGTCAAGTCTGTTACTGCTGTGTTGCTCTGAAGTCTGGTGATGATTACCTTTTACTACAAAATGCCCTTATTGATTCCAGTCCCTGAGCATCTATGGTAATACACACTTAGACTTAAAAGTCACAACATTATTTTAAGTTAGGGTTCAACCCTTATTTTTGGAAGAAGTCATTAATCTTAAGAGAAATTAATCATGCAAGAAAGAGCTATTGTTTATAGGGACATGACATTTTCTGAGTTCAAGCTATTATCATTTAATATACTTACTTCATTGCCCTCAATGCATAGTTACTTTCTTTTTTCTTAATATAAGCTTATGGGTTCATTTGCATGTGTGTGTTCACCCCTGCTATTTGGGAGACTGAGGCATGAGAATTGCTTGAGCTCAGGAATTCCAGACCAGCCCAGGCATCATTGTGAAATCCCATTTCATAAACAAAAGAAAATAGAGCAATTTACAAATAACTGTCAAGTTAACAAAATATCTGGGATGACAAATTTTAACTGCATATTATAAAATATGATTTTATATTTATGTTGTCTAAAACAATTTTATGTATTGAATATGGTTTTTGTTTTTCATATCAATATTGAAATTCAAATTTTATTAATTTTTTATACATAGTCATAGGGAGTTAATTCTTCAATATATGAAAGCAGAACCTAAAAATTCTGATAATATCAACCCAGGTAAGATTTCTGAAAGTGAATGTTTCTTGGTGTTCATGGCTTATATCAAAAAAATAGAAGTATACTTGGTGCAGTGTCAGCAATCATGTAATCTTGGCAGCTCAGGAGGTTGAGGCAGGAGGATTGCAAGTTTAAAGCCTCAGCAGCTTATTGAGGCCCTAAGTAACTCAGCAAGATACTACCTTCAAAAATTAAAAAAAGGACTGGGATATCTTTCAGTGGTTCAGTTCCCCTGGGTTCAGTTCCTGGTGTAAAAATAAATAAGTTGGAATAAGAATATTCTGATGGCAAAGGAGCAGTTAAATATATATATGTTACATTCATATTGTTCTTAATTATTTTTAATAGTCCAGAATTCATGATTATTTATGCAACTAATTGTAGGAAATTTATAATCTGAAATAATATTATCTAAAGAAATTTTATGTTAATTTAATTTTTGTCCCTGAAATCTTACATTTTTTTGTATCAATAAGAGAAGTATTTCCAAATTATCATGTTGTGTTTCCTCTATCTGGAGCTGTTGTTTGTCATAACAACATAAGAATATTCTCTGATAATTGTTCCTACTGCAATTAGTCCAGAAAAATTATGCTATTTGATACTTTTTTATGCTCCTGAATCTGCTAATAATATTGTTTTCTTTCTATCTTGCAATTTTTAGTTAAAATTACAGTCATGGGACTGTTTACTTTTAGGTATCAAATTTTGGATAAATCTTATGTTTCTTCCTTGCATTTGAAAAGTACAAAGTATGAGACATAGGAATTCTTAATTCATTAACTGCCTATGAGAAATAAATTAGTATCTATTATAGAAAAGTCTTCATATAGGGACCCAGAGGAATACTCTGAAAGAAAGAATCACAGTTATACACATTTAATACAATATATAATATTTTCTATTGTTGATTAAATAAACATTTTTTCTCTTCTTTAATAGTGGATGAAAATTCTACAGATGATCCTTTAAGCATGTAGGATTTTATATATTTTAAAAGATACTATGCTAACTGATTAGAGAATATAGACAAAAGGAATAAAGATTTTTTGAGTGTTCCAGTCTAGGATAGAAAATTGTTCCTAACACTTGTTTATTAAAGTCATCATGGTGACTTTGAAAGTGCCTGTGCTATTATAACCTGTTATTTACTAATTAAGAAACTATCATTTATAGAAGTTGACACTTTGTCCCCTGTTCCCATAATTACTAAGTGCCAGGCCTGCGGTTAGACTGTAAGCTTGCCTGGCTAACAACTCCATTGTATTCCTCCACTGTATAGGTCAATGGCAGTGCAGAATTAGAATCAAGATGCAGGCCTATATCATCAATTCAGAAAGGCAAAATCAGTTGTATGTTAATTATGATTCATTATTTATATGAGCATCCAGCTTATAGAGTTTTAGGAAAAATCTCACAGAGCTGTGGTCACATATTTTCATCATAAACCAGATAAGGCTGATTCCGTAGAGGAATTATTTTACTTGAATTTAAGAATACCTTTGTGTAGACTATGTTATATTAGATATATTAACCCTCTGTACAGAGATATCTCTACTTCGTGATTTTCCAGTTTGGTTTTCTTCAATACCCTGCCCCCATGTAGTTCTGTTTTTGTAAAGCTGTTTTATAAATCAAGAGTTACATTTTCCTTCAGGTTACTGTTCATATTTAGTTTTATGAAGAACTTTTTTCTTTATACTATTTTTTCTTTTTCTATGATTAATATTTCTCTTGAATTTTTATTTTTACTTTCTGTTGTGCTCTCTTGCTGTTTCTTTTTTTATTCTCTCAATTGAATATTCTTTTTTTGAATTGACTGAATAAAAAGCTCAGTAAATTTCAGAGTTTTAAAAAATTTTAGCAGCTAATCAATGCGCCCACTCATCTTTCAATATGTGTTTGACATGCTGGCCAAATGATGGTCATGCTGGTGAAACTGAACTTATAGATATTAAAGGGACTTTTCTGAGTATTGAAAGGGGTAGCAAAGAGACTTGAACTAAGGCTCCTCAATTCTAAACTCAGTTCTTTTCCTGATTATCGCTGTGTAGTGAATGTGTTTACAACAGACATAACGGGGTAAGAATGACTGTGGAAAGTAACTGAAGTGGGTAAGAATGGGATTACCAAGTGAGGCCAGTGGTAGAGTATCAGAGTGACACTAACCAAGGGAAGGGCAAGACTGAGGAGGAACACCACTACAATGGGTAGAAAGGGTTCTATAAAATAAATCAAAACCTTGGGGTTTATGACTAGTTTGTTTAACAACAAAACAGATATTCAGGACATAGAGTATGGGATGCTCTCTAGAAAGGCATATTAAAATAGAATTTGAAGGAAGTTCTGATAGTCCCATTATACTCTTCTTTTTTTAATTGGAATAATTGACAAAATTCAAGGTTCTGTTGAAAGATATTAAAATAATTTGAGGCACTGGGAAAGTTTCCAGAGTTTACAGAGATGTAAAAGTGGCTTAGAGACTAAAACACTGGGGAGTAGAATCTGTTGAATACATGGATCTATGGCCTGTAGCAGGTTTCCATTGTCCTCCACTTTTCCTAACTCACTGATGTCCTTTCCCTATATGTGTGTGGTAGATCATGGTAGATCATGGAGATAACTGATGGGCAAGTCATCAAAGAGCTTCACTTCAGTTGTTGGTAATGTGTTTATGCTAAGATCTGTGATTGAGACCCCATTTAGCTTATTTTCAAGAATCAGAAACAAAAAAAAAGAGCTCTGACTCTTGGTCCTTTGAGTGTAACCTTGTGTCAGGATTCTGCATCTTCACAGGATGTAGATACTTAAAAGATTTAGTGTGCCACTGAGTCCTGAAAATGAGAGACTGGGGAGTTGGATCCCAGAGGAAGAATGATATTTCAATAATATTTAGGGAAACACAGGCACAATACCAGTGTTCTACTTTGTAGCAATCTTTCCTCTTGAGTATCTGATTGTCTGTAAACCTAAGTGCTTGCTAGTTCATGTGGATCTGAATAAAGTGAGACCTACACAGTTAAAAAGATATTTTATAATGTATAATATTTCAGTGTGCCTCACAATAGTATTCCCAATAACAACATATTCTTGAACATTCAGTGTTTAAATTTTTTTTAAGTTTTTATGAATCTCGGTATACTGTTTGTGGGTAAAGGGAAGCAATAGGTTTATTTATTTATTTATCTATTTTGATGAGTCCTGGGGATTGAACTCAGGTGCCCTTACCCACTGAGACACATCCCCAGTCTTATTTTATATTTTATTTGCAGACAGGGTCTCCCTGACTTGCTTAGGACCTTGCTTCTGCTAAATTATTTTTGTTTTTGTTTTTCCTTTCTTTTTTTGTACTGGGGACTAAACCCACGGATGCTTAAGCACTGAGACTTATCCCAAGCCCTTTTGTTTTATGTTTTGTTTTGGGACAGGGTGTTATAAAGTTGTAGAGGGCCTAACTAGTTTGCTGAGACTGGCTTTGAACTTAAAATTCCCGTGCCTCAACTTCCCAACTTGCTGGGATTACAGGCATGCATCACCACACCCTGCAAAATGGGGTATTTTCTGTAGGTGATATCCATGTTGAAGAACCAGTACCACAATTTTCAAGCCAGCTTACTTAGTCTTTGATCCATGGATAACCAAGAGAGAAGCCAACCTGCATGTTGCTACCTTGTCTTGGGTTATTAAAGGTCTGTTCCACTTCAGGTAAAAAGAAAATATTATGACAGCTATTAATGGTATATCAAGTTCAGCCTTCAAGACAGGCAGTTTCTGAGAATAAACTGTTCTCAAGTTCTGCCAATATAGTGGCTGTCAGTCTGAAATGGAATTAAAAAGTGTATTCATTGAGGGACTCGGTTGTGGCTCAGTGTAGAGCACTTCCCTGACATGTGAGGCACTTGTATAGGTTCTCAGCACCAAACATAGATAAATAAATTAAAGATCCACCAACAAAATGGGTATGTTCATTGACTATTTCATAGTTTGAAAAAGTTGAGGCAGAGTTTTATAAAACAGCTTATATTTTAATCAAATCAGTCAAAAATAGTATTTCATGTAGGTTAATCCAAATTTTCACCAGAGTTTAATTGAGAAAAACCTACCTACCCACTTTATTATGCATTTTTGCTGTAAGGTTGTCCCACTGAAACTGATTCTGATGGTGTCTTACATTGGATGAGCTCTACGATCAATCTCACTTAAAGGGAAAGTGATCTTCTGTGTAATTAATTTTCTTCCTGTTAATATTGAGTTTTGAGGTGTTAATACTTGATATTTAGCAATGGTTTCCTTGATATATTTTTGGAAATTCACTCAGGAAAAACAAAAACATTTTAAGAGAATTATGTTGATATTTTTTCACATGTATAAATGCCAGTGTTCCATTGAGTAGTTTAGTGTAGGGGGTTGGTCATTGGGCTTGAAAATACATATGACAGTAAAACTCAATTAGGAATAAATTTCTCAATGCAGAAGAAATAGGTAATATGGTCAAGGATTTTTTTGTTAGGTTTACATTAGGGTGAAATTTAAGTCATACTTACATGATTTTTAGCATTCATGCTCATTATTATTTTGTAGAATCATGGAATTTCCCTCATGCCTTTAATTTGAAATAAGTAAAGCACATTGCTTGCAGTTTTTTTTTTTTATTGGACCCTTTATATTTTACTACCATACAAAATTTCTAGGAGAACTTTTTCATTATTTCTATTCTTGGCTCCATTTTTACAGTAAAATAATGTTAGAAATTAGGGAACCATAGAAATTTAGAATATGTATATTAATTTATGGATTAGGGGCTGCAGTTGTAGCTCAGTGGTACAGCACTTGCCTAATCTGTGTGAGACTCTGGGTTCAATTTTCACCATCACATAAAACTAAGTAAATAAATAAAGTATGAAAATTAATAAAATTATTAGATATTTGCATTTAAAGGGATTTAACCATGCTTTCTGGATCTTTCCACTAAGTATATTTAAAACTCTTTGTTTAATTGAAAATAGATATCTTGTGGAAAATAATAACCCATTCTGGAAGTAGAGACTCTGAATAACCATATGATGATGTTAGTTTCATAATTATTTGTATCATAGTGCCTAAAAGTATCCAAGCCCTTATGTCACATTCTAAGATCCCAAATGTTATAAAAGTTATTTGCTTAGTTATATAACTATTCACTTTATAGCTTTCAATTTCTAATGAACTTTTCAAAGTTGATAAATAGGGCTGGGTATATAGCTCAGTTGGTAGAGTGCTGGTCTCACAAGCACAAGGCCCTGGGTTCAATCCCCAGAACCACAAAAAAAAAAAAAACAAAGTTAATAAATATATTTGCATATGTTCTGTAGCAGCTACAATAAGGTTTCAAATGTAAAAAACTTAATTTTTTGAACATGAATAAATTTGTAGAAAAAATTGCTATATAATGAAGTGTTTTAAATAACATGCATGAAATCATTATCAGTTAACTCTATTGAATTTTAAAAACATTATGCTGTAAGTTTGTATTCACTTTTGATGTCTGGTATATATAAATTCAGGTAAGTTATCATGAATTGATGCTATAAAAAGAAGCAAATAAGTTAGAGAAATGTCATAAATATGAAAGTAGGAATAAGAATACCCTCCAAGCATCCTCTAAACATGAAGCATATATTTGGACTTAAGATGAAGATTTGCTTATTTTTTTAAATGATTTACTCCAAGACTCATTATTCCCTTGCAGAAAATATCTCTCCAATGTCATCCAATGAGCCATCTCTGTCACCATTCTTTGGATATTTATTAAATCTTTTCTTTTAATAACTGTGTGTGGTTTCCATTCATTTATTTTTAGCTATTTGACACACAGGATGGACAGAGTTTATACTCTTTGTGATTCCAACCAATTTTATTTATAAGGTACTCTTAAAGCTCAGGTCTCATGCTTTCACCTCATGAGACAATTTGTGCCAATATAGGTCACAAAAGCTTATTAAAAATATCACATTTAAATTTTCAACTTTCTTAAAAGCACTCTAAACTACATGACTGTAATTTATCCTAGGTAATTTGGATTGCTAAAATAGTTTTATGAATGTCAGTATTTGTGCAATTATCTTGGAGGTAAGGGGAATAACATTTCAGATCTCTCTTATGTCTAATCATTTTTACCCCCATGAGAATAATTAGTAAGTTGAAGAATTGAAGTTTGATTTCATATTGGAATGCCTCATAAATGTGTTATCTTTCTCTTATATCCTGGTGTAAAGGAAACTATTAGGATAATTTTTTATATTTGGTGCATTTACAACTAAGTATTTTTTCCTTCTTAAAATGTCCCCGAAGAAGAAGGAGAATCACATCAAGCTTCTAATGAATCAAGGAAAGAGGGCAAAATATTTGAAGGATACCTATTGCTGAGCTGTTCATTGATTTGAAATTATAGAGCTTTTTCATATACTCTATACTTTGTTTTTATTATTATAGAAGCAAACACTGACACTAGGGAACCAGAAGTCAGAACATCACCTGACAACTGTAATGCTGATCATAAAATGAAAAAGGTGGCTGAAACCACTCTTGTTGAACACTGCAGCATAAAGAACAATCCAGGTTTTCTCTTCCAATAGTTGACTCAAAGGTAAAATTAAAAAGATTTTCTCAATTTTTTTACATATCATCTCTCATATGCACATAATAATGCAAAACAACCTAGATATGAGTCTAAGGCCTCAGGGTTCTCATAACAAGGATTGCAACAGTTGTGGTTTATATATAGAATCAACATTTGTAGAATATGGTGGGAGTAGTCAATTCTGTGGTAAGTCATCATATAACAAAAGAATCAGAATTCAAGCCAAAAATACGGCTTGGTTAATATAAATAGGAAGAATTCATTTATGAAGGGAAATTTATACTTGGTCTTTGGTATGTTATGGTAAGTTCCTCCTCTTTCTAGTTCCTCAGGGCTTTGTAATGAAGGGCCACTGAATATTGTCAAAGACTTTTCCTGCAGCTATTGAAATTAACTTATGATTTTGCCCTTGATTCTTTATCTGGTGTATTTGTTTTGTTAGTTTTCATATATTAACCCCTTCTTGCATTCCTTGAATAAAACCAACTGGCTCATGGTGTATAGTGCGTGTGTGTGTGTGTGTGTGTGTGTGTGTGTGTGTGTGTGTGATCCCAGAGACTTAACCAAGGTGTACTCTACAATTGGCCACACCTCCAGCCTCTTTTGTTGTTCACTTTGAGTCCAGGTCTCTAAATTGACTGAAACTACAAATCACCTGACACAACCTCCTGAATTTCTGGGAATGCAAAAATACACCACTTTGTCTGGCAGTGTTTGTTGTTTTTAATGTGATTTTGAATATATTTTGCAAGTATTTCATAAAGCTTTTGGACTACAACCCTCAAGAATATTGGCCTGTAGTTTTCTTTCCTTGTTGTGTCCTCATTTTCCTTTTCAATCAGGTAATACTGACTTTGTAGAATTACTTTGGAAGTGTCTTTCCTTCTCTCTTACATATAATGGTGGGGCACTGGTATCAGTTCTTCTTTGAATATCTGATAAAATTCAATCCTGTGTTCACCTCTAGTCCTGTAGGTTTTTTATTACTACTTCAATATAATTGCCTGCTATTAGGTTGGAATTTTCATTCCTTTGATTTATATTTTGAGTTGTTTAGATTCGTATGTACTGCTTCATACACATATTCTAGGCTTTCCATTTTTTAAAAATTTTTTTTAATTGTATACAAATGGGATACATGTTGTTTCTCTATTTGTACATAGAGTCAAGGCATACCATTTGTGTAATCATATGTTTACATAGGGCAATGATGTTTATTTTTTTCCCTTCCCCCCACCCCTCCCACCCCTCTTTTCCCTTTATACAGTCCTTCTTTCCTTCATTCTTAACACTCTCCTTATCCCTAACCCTAAACCTAACCCTAAACCTAATGCTAACCCCTCCCACCCCCCATTATATGTCCTCATCTGCTTATCAGCGAGATCATTCGTCCTTTAGTTTTTTGAGATTGGCTTATCTCACTTAGCATGATATTCTCCAATTTCGTCCATTTGCCTACAAATGCCATCATTTTATCATTCTTCATTGCGGAGTAATATTCCATTATATAAATATGCCACAGTTTCTTTATCCATTCATCAACTGAAGGGCATCTAGGTTGGTTCCACAATCTGGCTATGGTGAATTGAGCAGCAATGAACATTGATGTGGCTGTATCTCTGTAGTATGCTGATTTTAAGTCCTTTGGGTATAGGCCAAGGAGTGGGATAGCTGGGTCAAATGGTGTTTCCATTCCAAGCTTTCTGAGGAATCTCCACACTGCTTTCCAGAGTGGCTGCACTAATTTGCAACCTCACCAGCAATGTATGAGTGTTCCTTTTTCACCACATCCTCGCCAACACCTATTGTTGCTTGTATTCTTGATAATCGCCATTCTAATTGGGGTGAGATGAAATCTTAGGGTAGTTTTGATTTGCATTTCCCTTATTACTAGGGATGTTGAACATTTCTTCATATATCTGTTGATTACTTGTACATCTTCTTCTGTGAAGTGTCTGTTCATTTCCTTAGACCATTTGTTGATTGGATTATTTGTATTCTTCGTGTAGAGTTTTTTGAGTTCTTTATAGATTCTGGAAATTAGCGCTCTATCTGAGGTATGGTTGGCAAAGATATTCTCCCACTCTGTAGGCTCTCTCTTCACATTTCTGATAGTTTCCTTTGCTGAGAGAAAGCTTTTTAGTTTGAATCTATCCCAGTTGTTGATTCTTGCTTTTATTTCTTGTGCTATGGGAGTCCTGTTAAGGAAGTCTGATCCTAAGCCAACAAGTTGAAGATTTGGACCTACTTTTTCTTCTATAAGATGCAGGGTCTCTGGTCTGATTCCAAGGTCCTTGATTCATTTTGAGTTGAGTTTTGTGTAGGGTGAGAGATAGGGGTTTAATTTCATTCTATTGCATATGGTTTTCCAGTTTTCCCAGCACCATTTGTTGAAGAGGCTATCTTTCCTCCATTGCATATTTTTCGAACCCTTGTCTAGTATGAGAAAATTGTATTTATTTGGGTTTGCGTCCATGTCCTCTATTCTGTACCATTGATCTGCCTGTCTATTTTGGTACCAATACCATGCCGTTTTTGTTACTATTGCTTTGTAGTAGAGTTGAAGATCTGGTATTACAATACCCCCTGCTTCGCTCTTGCTACTGAGGATTGCTTTAGCTATTCTAGGTTTTTTATTATTCCAGATGAATTTCATAATTGCTTGCTCTATTTCTGCAAGGTACATCATTGGGATTTTAATTGGAATTGCATTGAATCTGTATAGCACTTTAGGTAGTATAGCCATTTTGACAATATTAATTGTGCCTATCCAGGAACATGGGAGATCTTTCCATCTTCTAAGATCTTCTTGAATTTCTTTTGTTAGTGTTCTGTAGTTCTCATTGTAGAGGTCTTTCACCTCTTTTGTGAGATTGATTCCCAAGTATTTTATTTTTTTTGAGGCTATTGTGAATGGGGTAGTTTTCCTAATTTCTCTTTCTGAAGATTCATCACTTGTGTATAAAAATGCATTGGATTTATGAGCATTGATCTTGTAACCTGCTACTTTACTGAATTCACTTATGAGTTCTAAAAGTTTTCTGGTGGAATTTCCAGGTTCCTCTAAATATATAATCATGTCATCAGCGAACAGGGATAGTTTGAGTTCTTCTTTTTCTATTCGTATCCCTTTAATTTCTTTGGTTTGTCTGATTGCTCTGGCTAGAGTCTCAAGGACGATGTTGAATAGAAGCGGTGAAAGAGGGCATCCCTGCCTTGTTCCAGTTTTTAGGGGGAATGCTTTCAGTTTTTCACCATTTAGAATGATATTAGCCATGGGCTTAGCGTAGATTGCCTTTATAATGTTAAGGAATGTTCCCACTACCCCAATTTTTTCTAGTGTTTTGAGTATGAAGGGATGCTGTATTTTATCGAATGCTTTTTCTGCATCTATTGAAATAATCATGTGATTCTTAACTTTAAGTCTGTTGATATGGTGAATGACATTTATTGATTTCCGAATGTTGAACCAACCTTGCATCCCTGGGATAAAACCCACTTGATCGTGGTGCACTATCTTTTTAATATATATTAGTATGCGATTTGCTAAAATTTTGTTGAGAATTTTTGCGTCGATGTTCATTAAGGATATTGGTCTGAAATTTTCTTTTCTCGATGTGTCTCTGTCTGGTTTAGGTATCAGGGTGATATTGGCTTCATAGAACGAGTTTGGGAGGGTTCCCTCCTCTTCTATTTCATGGAATAGTTTGAGGAGTATTGGAATGAGCTCTTCTTTAAAGGTTTTGTAGAACTCAGCTGAGAACCCATCTGGTCCTGGACTTTTCTTTGTTGGTAGGCTTTTGATGACCTCTTCTATTTCATTGCTTGAAATTGGTTTATTTAAGTTGTGTATGTCCTCCTCGTTCAGTTTAGGTAATTCATATGTCTCTAGAAATTTGTTGATGTCTTCGAGGTTTTCTGTTTTGTTGGAGTATAGATTTTTGAAATAGCTTCTAATTATGTTTTGTATTTCACTCATGTCTGTTGTGATGTTTCCTTGTTCATTCCGAATTTTAGTAATTTGAGTTTTCTCCCTCTTTCTCTTTGTTAGTGTGGCTAAGGGTTTATCAATTTTATTTATTTTTTCAAAGAACCAACTATTTATTTTGTTAATTTTTCCAATTGTTTCTTTTGTTTCAATTTCGTTGATTTCGGCTCTGATTTTAACTATTTCCTGTCTTCTACTACTTTTGGTATTGGTCTGCTCTTCTTTTTCTAGCACTTTGAGCTGTAGTGTTAAGCCGTTTATTTGTTGATTTCTACTTCTTTTTTTGAATGCACCCCATGAAATAAATCTTCCTCTAAGTACTGCTTTCATAGTGTCCCAGAGATTTTGATATGATGTGTCTTTGTTCTCATTTACTTCTAAGAATTTTTTTATTTCCCTCCTGATGTCTTCTGTTATCCATTCATCATATAATAGTGTATTATTTAATCTCCAGGTATTGGAGAAGTTTCTGTTTTTTATTCTGTCATTTATTTCTAATTTCAATCCATTATGATCTGATAGAGTACAAGGTAGTATCTCTATCTTCTTGTATTGGCTAACAGTAGCTTTGTGGCATAAAATATGGTCTATTTTAGAGAAGGATCCATGTGCTGCTGAGAAGAAAGTGTTTTCGTTCTTTGTTGGATGGTATATTCTATATATGTCCGTTAAGTCTAAATTGTTGATTGTGTTGTTGAGATCTATAGTTTCTTTATTCAATTTTTCTTTGGATGATCTATCCAGTGGTGAGAGAGGTGTGTTAAAATCGCCTAGTATTATTTTGTTGTGGTCTATTTGATTTCTGGAATTGAGAAGGAGTTGTTTGACGTACGTGGATGAGCCAATGTTCGGGGCATAGATATTTATGATTGTTATGTCTTGTTGATTTATGCTTCCCTTAAGCAGCATGTAATGTCCTTCTTTATCCCTTCTGACTAGTTTTGGTTTGAAGTCCACATTATCCGAAATGAGGATGGATACTCCAGCTTTTTTGCTGTGTCCGTGTGCATGGTATGTTTTTCTCCATCCTTTCACCTTTCACCTTTAGTCTATGGGTGTCTCTTTCTATGAGATGAGTCTCTTGCAGGCAGCATATTGTTGGATTTTTCTTTTTAATCCAATCTGCCAGTTTGTGTCTTTTGATTGATGAATTCAGGCCATTGACATTCAGGGTTATTATTGTGATATGATTTGTATTCCCAGTCAATTGACTCATATTTGTTTTTGACATGATTTGGTTTCTCCTTTATTTGGCTATTCCTTTAGGCAAGCGCCTCCTGTTGCTGATTTGCATCATTGTTTTTCATCTCTTCCTCATGGAATATTTTGCTGAGAATGTTCTGTAATGCTGGCTTTCTTTTTGTAAATTCCTTTAGCTTTTGTTTATCATGGAAGGATCTTATTTCATCAGTCAAATTTGAAGGTAAGTTTTGCTGGGTATAAGATTCTTGGTTGGCATCCATTTTCTTTCAGGGCTTGGTATATGTTGTTCCAGGCCCTTCTAGCTTTTAGGGTCTGGATTGAAAAATCTGCTGATATTCTTATTGGTTTCCCTCTGAATGTAATTTGATTCTTTTCTCTCGTGGCCTTTAAAAGTCTGTCTTTATTTTGTATGTTAGGTATTTTCATAATAATGTGCCTTGGTGTGGGTCTGTTGTAATTTTGTATGTTTAGAGTTCTATAAGCCTCTTGTACTTGGTTTTCCATTTCATTCTTCAGATTTGGGAAATTTTCTGTTATTATTTCATTGAATAGATTGTTCATTCCTTTGGTTTGTTTCTCTAAGCCTTCCTCAATCCCAATAATTCTTAAATTTGGCCTTTTCATGATATCCCATAATTCTTGTAGATTCTGTTCATGATTTCTTACCATCTTTTCTGTTTGGCCAACTTTGCTTTCAAGATTAAATACTTTGTCTTCAATGTCTGAGGTTCTGTCTTCCAGGTGTTCTATCCTATTGGTTATGCTTTCTATGGAGTTTTTAACTTGGTTTATTGTTTCCTTCATTTCAAGTATTTCAGTTTGTTTTTTTTTTCAGTATCTCTAACTCTTTATTGAAATGATCTCTTGCTTCCCGTATTTGGTCTTTTAACTGTTGATTGGTGCGATCATTTAATGCCTGCATTTGCTCTTTCATCTCCTCCTTCAATGCCTGCATTTGCTCTTTCATCTCCTCATTAGCTTCCCTGATCGTTTTAATTACATACATTCTGAACTCCCTTTCTGACATTTCTTCTGCTGTGCTGTCATTGGGTTTTATTGATGTAGTATCTAGGTTTGTTTGGGACATTTTCTTCCCTTGTTTTCTCATATTGGTCAGCTGTCAGTGGGACCCTGAGATATTGCAGTTTTCCGCTATTGGCTTATAGTGTCCCGGTAGATTTCCAGTGTATCACCTCCCAGCCTTCAGTAGCCTGATGTCTTGGAGGAATCTGATAAAGCAGCGCATCCGAAGAAAACTGCCCCTAGCCCCCTACTGGTTCCACGGTTTGGAACTGGTTCTGTGCGGAAATGCTCTCACTGTGGGCCTGCACCGTGCAGCTGGCTGTGTGGGAGGAGCCCACTGCCGGAGTGTGGAAGGCTACCTTGGGAAGACTCTAGCTGCCCTGCCTGGCTCCGATAAGCCACCTCTATCTGGGCCTGCCACCCGGGCCAAGCTTTACCCAGTGGGCAGACTCACCTGTGGCTCTATTTCAGTCCGAGTCTCTCAATGCCTTCCCTTCTTAACTCCTGGGTTCTGGAGCGACTGGGGGTGCAGTCATCCTCTAGGCCGCCATCTTGGATCACCC
>NW_025920706.1:0-33008 GCF_902686445.1 Sciurus carolinensis | reverse complement strand
TAGATAACAGGAAACACAGTTTACAGAGGCTCTGAATGTCATAAAAGATACACAGTTTACAGAGGCTGCTGAGACCATAAAAGCTATGCACAACATATATGCAACTTAGCTCACAAGTAATATTCAGGTTATAAGTCCAGGAAGAACCAAAAGGTTACTCAAGTCATAAAGGCTATGCAGGTCAGGCACTGTTAAGGTAATTTTGAATACTCATGAAATAGAGGATATTCATCCTTCAGTGCATATTTAAGACATTAGGCTATAAGTTCATAGAGATTACTCATTTTTTAGAAGCTATTCATAGCATGGAAGCTATAAAGCCATAGAAGCTAGGCTGATCATAGAGTCTACATATATCATAGAAGGTAACAAGAAACAGAGGATACTCTGACTGTATAGAATATACAGATAATAAAGGATATATATGTCACAGTGTATGACCAGCATAGAGGCTACAAAGGCCATAGTGACTGTGCAGTTCATAATGACTACTCAAGGCATAAATGCTTCAAAGGTCATAGAGTCTACTGAGGTCAAAAAAGGATACTGAAGTCATTTAGGATACTCATGTCAAAAAAACCAGGCAGTTCACAGAGTTAAAAGGCCAAAGAGCTCTTCCATCCATGCAAGTTATGCAAGTGATAGAAGCTATTCATGATAGAGCTATTCAAACAGTTTACTCAGGTAATAGAGACTGCTCATGCCATACTGGTTATACATGTCATAGAGACTACTAATGTCATTTAGGATACTAAATATCTCAGAACACAAAGACAGCACAGAAAATATCCAACATATACTTACAATAGAGAATTTTCAGGTCATAGACACTGCATAGGCCACAAATGCCACTTGGGCTATAAAGCCTAGGAGGATCATAATATCTATTCTGACATAAAGTTTGTGCATATCATAGTGGATATTTTCAGGTTCAGATGTTTCAGAGATAATAGAGGCTATAAAGTCATACCAGCTAAGCAGTCAATAGAATCCATTCAGGACCTAGAAAACAGGGAGACCATAGGAGTGCTTCACTTCCAAGAGACTATGCAGGTCATAGAGTCTATTCATACCAGAAATTCTGCTCAAGACATATTTATTGAGGTCATCCAGGCTCTGTAGATCACAGAGGCCATGAAATTTGTAGAGACTATATAGGTCAGAGAGGCAACTGAGATAGAAGCCATGTAGTTATTAGTGGTAATTCAGGTCATAGAGCTTATGCAGATCTACAGAGTACAGAGATAATGTTTGCTCATAGATTTGAGACTCACAGATGCAAAGGTAATTGTGACCAACTTAGATAATAGAGGCTAATAAGTTCACTTAGACTTTTCAGGAAAATAACCTGAGGCTATGCAGGTCATACAGACTGTAAATACCACAGAGGTACATAGGTCATAGAGGCTAAGTCATAGATACTACACTGAGTATAGCAGCAACAAAGTTTATTTAGCTACTGTTTTTATTGTTTTTTCTACTTAGTTATACATGACAGAAAAATACATTTTGATTTATTTTTCTCAAATGGAGTACTTTTCATTTTTCTGGTTGTGCATGACATAGTTACTCTTTCTATAAAGGCCACATAGGTCACTTAGGCTACTCAGGCTTTAAAGGCTATGAAAAATCAAGGGCTATGACAGACACAGTTGAATGTAGAAGACTGTGCATGTCAGAGATGTACTCAGAGGTTAGAGACTATGCAATCATAGAGGCTTTGCAAGACAAACTTATTCAGAACATACAGCCTACTGAGGCAGTAAAGTCTAAAGATGTGTGATAGAGACACCAGAGGTTATACAGTCTACACAGTTCATAGAGGCTTTTGATTCTACAGAATGTGTGCAACACAGAGAATAGTCAAGCCTTAGAAACTATGTAGATCTTAGAGGTTACTCAGAGTATAGAATGTATGAAGGTAATAGAACTGAAAAATAGAGTTAAGGCTATTAATACATTGAGGTCATAGTGGATACTGTATAGATGAAGTCTATTGTTATCATTTAGACTTTTCAGGCCATAAAGGCTACATAATTGTTATAGTCCATGCAGGCCATTGAGTTTTATATGTTGTGGTGGTTACACTGTTCATAGGAACTGCTCAACTTATTGAAGGCACTTGGATCAAAGAAATGCTGTCATTATGGGTTACTCAAGTCATACATACTATCCAGACTATATGAAATACTGAAGCCATGGAGGCTTTGTTCATTATAAAAGTGACACAGGTCAAAGAGGCTAAGGCCACTGAGGCTAGAGGATCAACTAGGGAGCAGACTTCTTTACCCTGGTCTGGAGAGGCATGTGGATGGTTATGGAGAGCAGATGTCTCTCCTGCCTGAGGCCATTTTATTTTTACACTTCCCCAGCTCTGGAGGATGGGACTGGGGTCCCAGCTCATCCTGACTACCACATGTGTGGCCACAAGGTGTGATCAGATGATAAACACTTCTGGAGTTCAGCTGCATTCCACAGACTGTGAGGGGACCTGAGCCATGGACTCAGGATCAAGGACTCAGGACCTTAGGGGATGCCACTATGCCTGATCCCATCCACCTCAGGAGCCCAGAAGAAACAGGTAGCTTTCCTGCTTCTTTTCATGGTGACTGTCATTGAATTCTCCCAGCCTCTCCAGGGACCCCTGACCCACTTGGGGACTCTGGAAATAAATTGCAGAACACTGCTCTTTTCTGTGTGACCTTGGGCAACTCTATATTTCTTGTTTCTGCCAAGACTTTCAAGGCTCACTGGAGTCTCAGCTGCCTTGTGCTTGGTATCAGAGGGTTGGGACGAAGTGCCCACCTGGACTACTGAATTGTCTTTTTTCTTTGTCTTCGGGGTCCTTTCTTGATGTCACAATGTCCAGCCAGGACTATTTGGACCTGTGTGCAGTCACCTCACAATGTATCCCATGTTTTTAGACCCTACCCTAGGCCATGCAGCTGGCAGAGGTGGGTGGGCTGGTGCAACCCAGGTCCTCAACTCCCCCAATACAGGTGGCAGAGCTCGTTCCCCTGACCAATGAGTGGACATAGATAAATCCTGGAACTCATGGCCTCCACAATGGAAGACAAAACAGGTTTAGGGGCAGCCTCAACTGGGGTGCTGAGAATAAGTGTCCCTTTAAGGTTTTCTTTTTTAACCATCCCTGTGCGGCCTGACCAGTTTCTGGTTCTGTCAATCAAATAAATATTCCAGTTGCAGAGTGTGGGAATTTGATCTTTCTTTTCAACTACCAGGATTCTCCATTGGAGTAAGCATCCCATTTCATGGGAAAGTAAACTGAGGACTTGGGGGAATGTGACTAGTCAGGTCCCATCCTGGGTGAGTTCTGCCCTCCACTCAGTGGAGTGAATCCTCCAGTCTCTGAGAAGACAGACTTCCTCAGTGTTGTGTGCTTCACCACCTTCCTGGAACACAACTGCAATACAAACACTGGTGAACTAAGCAACAATAAAGCCTAACACATGGTGACAGATTGGTGAATATTTTGGAAGCATCTTAGGTGCAACCCACTTGATAAAACCTTCACAATGATCAGTAACCAGTCTCAGTGGTGACAGGATGGGTAGAGCAGCTCCCAGAACCACCCCAACTCCTTGAGTCCTCCCAGTATACCAGGAGGAGGGCTGTCTCCATTGCCTTCCCTGACAGGGAGTTCCAACCACCTTGTTATGTTCATGTGCCAGTGCAAAAGTCTGGGGTCAGACAGAAGGAGCAGTATACTTTTGTAGAGGATCAGGACAGGAGAGGGTCTCAACACACTGACCAGTACACAAGTTCTGCTTGTTTTCTGTGTTGTGACTAAACTTCACCGGCAGGTCATCTACATAATACAGCAGGAAGCTTACAATTGTGCAAACAGAAAAATGTCCCAAAGACATCCTGGTTCTGATCCTGGGGACCTGTAGTACATCATCTGGCCCATCAAGGGAACTTTGCAGATGGAATGAAGCTAAGAATCTGAATGTGGGGAAGTGATCCAGGAGGCCCAGGGGACCTGATGTCACCCCAGGTTCTTAGCAGATGGAAAGAAGAGGCCAGGGGTCAGAGACAGACCAAATAGCTGCTCTCCTTGCTCCAAATGGTCCTTTACACACTTGTGTCTTCAGGCCTCTGAAGACAGGAAGCCCACACCAGCTAGACATGCCTCGTTCTCCCTCTCCCTTCATCACCTTGGTCCCAAAATTCCTCCCACCTAGAGTCACATCTCCAATTTCTGCTGCTGGATTTGCTCAGAGCAGCTCTGGTGTGGCAGGGCTCCTCCTGCTTTGGTGTCAGTGCCCCATACCCTTCTACATTGCACATGCATTCCCTCCAACATGCTGGTACAGATCCTCCTGGTGGTCCACTCAGGGCACAGGATCAACCACTTGTTCTGCATGCTTGAAGTCCTGGTTCCTTGGTTATATAGAGGTGGTGAAAATCCAGATCCATCAGGTCTGGTTCTAATCAGCTCTGCCACTTACTACCTGAGTAAACTTGGGTTGCTTATTGAAATTCCCTGGGCCTCAATTGCCTTGTGTGTAAATGGGGTGTCATGAAAGAACCTAATTCCTAGGGCTTGGGGGAGTAAGTCTGATGCACACAAACCCTCTTAAACTGTCTCTGTCCCCTGGTGCACCCTACACAGTGACTACAGTTCCAGAACCACAATATGACCATTCCCCAATTTCTGAAGGTCCGGGGCTGACTCACAATCTTGGTATAAGTGTGAGGGTCTTTCTCAATCCTCTGCTATCCATGCTGCATAGGCCATTTGCTCTGATGCAACCCTGGCACTTGGTTGGCAGCACTGTAATGACCACAGGCTCTGGGCTGGTCTCATAAGCCTCCAGAACTTGTACAGCCCTCTCCTGGGAGGGGCGCCTGTAGCATGCTGCACCACAGCTAACTAATCTTTGTGTCCAACCGTATCCAAGGGTCCAAGGAGCAACCTTCACATGCAACCTTGGTCACTGAGTCACTCCCTATGCCAAGAAGGCATGGCCTTTCCAAAGCTCTAGGGCAGGACTCAAGGTCAGTAGCCTCCGGGACCTTTCCTTTACCTCTGGCTCCTGTCCATTCCTACACACCACTGCTGAATACAGGCCCAGAGGACTTTGAACCCTGGAAATGCCAGAGGAGACTCAACATACCCAAGATGCCCACGGTACCTTGATAGTGGGGTTGTCCACATTGCTGGGGATGTGCCATTTCCCTGGGGATGAGGCATGAGGCTTCAGAAGCAGCCCAGACACCACAGGCCCTGAAGTTTCCACTGTACACCTACACCACAGACCCGCAGGATGGCAGATCCCTCAGGCCTCACACAGACCCTGTGCCCACACTCCACATACATCCCCATCTTCAGGAGGAGAAGGACAGTCCAAAATCTAGAAACACAGACTGTGTTTCACTGAGGGTCCCATCATAGACAATCACCTGCTTCTGTGTGCTTGAAGCCTTTGCTGTGTCACCTGTGAACTCCAGGTAACACAACATCTAGAAGGCTAGGCAGCATGGAGAAGCAGGTGTCCTGCAGGGAGTGTGGATGACTCAAGTCATGGACAAGTGTTTTGTTCCCAAACACAGAGGGCTACCTGTGGAGGCACTTCTCTTCCCACCCCTGACCCAGTTCCTCCTCCCTCACCATCTCTCCCTCCCTCTCTCTTTCCAGGCTCCTCTCCAGGTGGCTTCTGCCTCCCACCAGAGGAACCCCAACTCCCAGGTCTCTGTGCAAACTTCCAAACCCTCAGAGACCTGAGCCCCACTTCCCTCATGTCTGGACATTTCTCTGAATTCTCTGGTATTACCATGATTCCTTCTTCTCACCACTGACAAGAAAGAGTAACAAGAATGGAAAAAACAGAAAAACCCTTAATTAAGGTCACCCTGAACCTTCACCAGGATACACCTTGGAACATTCTCCTGAAGTACACCTGCTGACCCTGCCCAGTAAACTCTTTTTAGGATATAGCATCAGCCCATGTCTTCTCCATTCTGGAAACTTACATGTGTAGAATCAGGATGGGTTAGTGCTCTGAAATGAAGTGGACTTGGTGACATGCAACTGAGTCAAGGGCCTATTTATACTCTGCACTGTGCTACTGTGTTATCTGCTCATGATGATTATGACAGGCAGGCTCCTCCTCTATCCTGTTGGACATATTGAGCATGACCTAACTTAAAGAGTCTCCCAGGTCCTTTACTGACAACTGATTCTGTGGTTTGGACAGCAAGCACTGGGCACAGGAAGGCTGCTGTGGAGGGCAAAACCCAGCTTCCCAGTTTGTAACAAAATGCCAGAGATCAGTAAGTGGAAGGGTTTGCTTTGGCTCTGAGTTTTAAAGACCTCAGACCAGGGCTGCTTGTGGCATGGGGTGAGGCAGCATATCATGGAGGATTTTATGGCAGGGCAAACTACCCATCTCATGTCTGGGATGTGAGAGAGAAGCAGGAAAAACCTATGTCCCACAGTCCGCTTCAAGGACACACCTCATGGCCCTGAATCTGCACCAGGACCCACCTTCTTCCTAATGCATCTTCAAAGGAGCATAATCTGGTGACTGGCCTTTAACAGGTGGCCTTGGGCACTCTGTCCTGGAAGCAGTCCTGCTGGGTTTCACTCCTGTTGCTGCCTGAGGCATATCAATGTTGAGAAAATCACTAGGTTCCACCAGGCCCTGACTGATCAGCACCCTGTCTGCAAGGAAGTTCCAGCACCATCAGTCTGGTGCTTGGTCTTCATCCTGGGACAAGGCCTGACACCACATCCTCAGGAGGGTTAATCTAATGGGCAGGAAAGAGGCCTCTGAGACTTGGCCAAGTTTCTGACTCCCCTGCTGTCCTTGCCATTCCCCAGCTGCCCCTGGGCAGAAGCCCTGCTCTCTGGACCAGAGCCCACCCTACTACCTAAATGGGGGTTAGACTCTCCTCTGGGCAGTGTCAGGATCCTGGTCCTCAGCCATGGAACCCTCACTGCAAAGTCCACAGGAAGACAGCAGGATATGGAGACAGTAGGAAAGAATGCAAAGGAGGATGTAGAGCAGGTGGGCAGCTGCTGGGATGTCAGTGGTTGTGTCACAACCCCTGTCTCTTCTTCAAACTCCATGGCAATACTAGGATGTAGATGCTCTGGGGCTACCCAGTGGATACCAATAATAAACATCAAGAAAGAAGACATTTCTATCATTAGAGAGCACCCTGGCTTAGGAACCCAAAGAAGGGACCCTCTAGCCCTGTCCTGTTCAGAAACATTTACTTGAATAAGTTTCACCCTGGATGTTCTGGTTGAAGCCACCAGGCTGGACAGCCCCCTGGGATGCCCTTCTGGAACCTAGACAGGGCCATTCTCTACCTCAGTTGGGAGGCTTCCATGGTGGAACAAGAGAGGGAGGGTGTGGAGAGCAGTCCCTGGTCGGTCTCTGTGAGAGTCACTGGCCAGCTGTGAACACCCTGGCTTCCTACTCCAGCTTTCTCTCCTGTACATGGACTTTGGAGTCTTCAATGTCAGAATTCAAACACTACAAACGTGGCCACTGAGTGCACAGCATGGTCCTCAACCCTTTGCCTTTCCAGTGTCACAGGAACAAGCTTCTGGGGTCCCAGATCTTGGAGTGAGTAGAGTTGTGGGTGGCATTTTTAGAACTGCCACAGAGAGGGCAGGGTGTTTCCAGCCTGTGCTCCACTGGATACAAAAATTCAGGCACCACCTGGGCACTGACCTTACCAGCCCACTGCCATCTGGACACTGAAATTTTGTGGAGGAGACTCTGACCTTGACATATATGACAAGAGCTCCCTTGTCTGCCCCACACTGTCCTGTGCACACAGGCACATGGGAAATATCATTGTCAGAACTACCCCTGAACACAATAGGGCAGGGTGGCAATAGCATTGGGTGATCCTGAGGGCCTGGCACTGCAAGTCTCAGTCATCTCGAATTGAGGGACAAAACACACAGAACATACTATGTGCACATACACACCCTTACACATCACACATCACATAGTACACACCACATGCATACATACCTGCTTACACATAAAACTCATCTCAGCAGATACCATGTGCACACAACTCCTTACACATCCCACAAGAGATACAACACAACACAGAACACACTACATGCACACACAACTTCTTATATATCACACAAGACACAACTCAACAGAGCAAGCAGCACATGCAAACATGACTTCTTACACATCACCCAACAAACAAGGCAACGCAGCACTCACCACATGCACATACATCTCCTTACATATCACACATCACATGAAATGTAACACAGCAAACAGCACATCTACACACACTCTTCACATTACAAAACACACATGATATCACACAGCACACACTACATGTAAACAACCTCCTTACACATCACACTACACAACCAGTATACAACAAACAGCACATATCACGTGCACTCACCTCCTTACACATCACAACACACACAATGGAACACACGGTACACACCCAATGCATACTCAACTCCTTACATATCACAGAACACACAAAATTCAACACAGATCACACCAAGTGCACACACAAGTCCTTACACCTCACAGAACATATAAAATAAAACAGACAACCATATGCACACACCTCCTTTACACATCACAAAAAAACTACAGCATGACGCAGCACATACCTCAGCACACAAACTCTCTTACACCATACACACCAAAAATTCACAAAGCTTCTTCACTTTAAAAACACACAGGATGCAACACAGCACACACCACATATAAACAACATCCTTTCATATCACATGGCATAACCACTACACAAAAAGCAGTATACATCATATGAACACACACCTACTTACAAATCAAAAAACATACACAATGAAACATAGCACATACCACGGGTACACACACCTTTTCATGGATGAAACAGAACACTTCCAATGCGACACACAGCATACAGGATGTGCACACACACACCCTTACACATTGAACAATACATTAAATGCAAGGCACAGCACAAAGCACATGTAAAAAAAAATCCATCTTACACATCACATAACACACATAATGCAACACAACACACAGCATGTGCACACAAACCTCCTTGCACATCACACAACATACATCAAATCACACAGCCCACACCACGTGCACACACATCCCTTATACACCACACAACAAAGACCTGAAAAGAGCACCCACCACATGCACACATACTTTCTTATATATCACACAATGTACTCACAACACAACACTTTGCACTCACAACGTGCAGACACACCTCCTTACACATCATACACAGACATTCAATGCAGTAAAACTGTCACACAAGAACACAACATACACACAAATGATACACTAATTGTATAGCACCCACTGTGCACAACACAGCAAGCACAACACATGTACACCCATTCACACACTATACACATATCATGTACACACACTTCACTACACACCCACAATGTTCTTGTCTTTAGTGGAGATTATCATGTTTTGCGATGGAGGGTCATCACACTTGAATATTCATAGTCCTTTGGGGGATTACATTTCTGAGATTGTGGTGAACTCTTCATTCAGAGAGTCAGGGATTAGGTATCAATATTCCACGATCAGCTGTTTTAAATTGTAGGTCTTGGTGTGGGAGATGTGATGTTAGGAAAGCCTTTGCTCATGGTTCTCCTGCCAGAAAAATATAGGAATCAGTATATGTGTATTCGACTGTCCGTTGGGTCAACAGAAAGAGGCAGAAATTTTCAGGGGCACTGATGTACTTGCAATGACATTAGGGTTGGTGTTCATGGTTGCATACAGAATGAACAGACAATAACTACTTTCTGTATTAGGAGTGTATGATGAGGCTGTATATATATCGAGGAATTTGTGGTTTGAACATGAACAATGTTGAGTTTCATAGACTCTTCTATGAAGATATTTTCCAGGAAGACCCTCTGCAGCTTTTCTCACCCCCCAAATGTCCTTTTTCTCCCTTTTTGAAAATTCAGTTTGGAAACTCTGCACCATTCCACTTTCAGAGGTGCCTATGTTCAACGTGGTGTTATGCCCTGTGAATCTGTGCTCATCATGCCATCACCAAGCTTTTATTTCATTCATGGACTTGTATGCTGCTCCCTCCCAGGGTTGCTTAGATGATTTCTGACAATATCTCACAGAGCATTGGGACTGAGGGGCATTTGTCTGGTCAAGAAAATGAACCATTGTGTGAATGCACATTGGGAAGACATTTCTGCATTTTGAGTTGTTTTGACGAGCCGCTGGAAAAATCCCACCAGGTAAGTTTCTGGGTGCAACAGAGTTGTTATGCAGCATCCAAGCATGTGGGGCCTGGCAGTTGGAGTGAGCACAGATCTACTCTCCTTTCTTTTCACGTCCATTCTGTCCTCCATCCAACATGCTAATTGATGACTCGCTCCATTCTTCATGAGCCACCAGAGGAGCCAAACCCCTTCACGTGGAACCCACATATCCCATGTTTCAGCTGTATCCTTTGCAGATTTGTATGTTAGTATGTGAAACCCTTCAGATGGAATGTGTTGTGTCACAATTCATTGATCACTTAAGCCCCGATGCTGCACTGCATGCTCTGCTGAGCTGAGCCCTCACCACACAACTCCCTGTGTGGCTAGGCCTCTAGGCTAGTTTCCAGAATCTGAAGAGAAGCCGGGCATATACAGTCCTTGAGGAGTGGGGTCATAGTGCAAATCCACTGGTGCTGGTGGGCTGCTGGTTGAACCCTGTCTTCACAGGCACCACTCGGTCCCAGCCTGTTCCACTGGACCTTGTGGGGGCTAATAGCCTGCAGTAGAATCAGGTGAGTAGGGTTTCACTATGAATTGTGGGGCCAATGGAGCACAGCACCACCTAGCGGGCCTGGTTGGAAGTGTGAGCTGTCAGTGCCTGAGTTCCCGCGACTGCTGTGGAAACCCAATTACACCCCAGAAGACCTAAAATGGATTCAGCACCACAGAATGCAGGACCAGGTCCACAAGGCTGGTATTGAAACCACAAAGGGAGACTTATCCTGCCGTCACAATTGGGACAGTTTCTCTTCACCAACCTGCATCAAGTCAGCCATCTGGGAAAAAGGAAGCTCCTGACTCTCCTGGAAATGGCCCACCTCAGTTTCCAGAATCAGACAGCCCAGATCTGGTGAATCTTGGACCAGTGTGCTGGGTGCCAGGCTATGAAACCCAGTAGGAATGGACCCTTACATACAGGTACCAGGGTATGGGGGAGGGCACTGGGATGAAGCTGGGAAGTGGATTTCACTGAATCCAAACCGAAGAGGTATGGCTAAAAATACTTGTTGGTAATGGTGGACACCTTCTCTGGTTGGGTTGAGGCTTTCCCCACTAAGAATGAAACAACTCAAATGGTAGCTAAGGCCTTACTCGAAGAGATCATACCCAGGTACGGGTTTCCTGAGATGTTAGGGTCGGATAATGGACCAGCTTTCATCAGCAAAGTCCTGCAGGGCTAGCTCAGGCTGTGAGGACCAATTGGAAGTTGCATTGTGAATACAATCCTCAGAGCTCAGGGCAGGTAGAAAGGATGAATTGGACCTTGAAGGAGACTTTATCCAAATTGACCATTGAGACTGGAGGGGACTTGGTGACCCTCCTGCCTTATGCCATCTTCCAGGCTCAGAACTCACCCTATGTGCATAGATTGGTGCCCTTCGAAATTCTGTATGGAGCTCCACCCCCCATAGTTGTCCGTACATTATCTGACCGAGGTACTGATGTGACTCCAAATTATTTAGTCAGTTTGAAGGCTTTATATGAGGTGCAGCATGAAATCTGGCCCCTGGTACATTCACTTTATGAGGTTCGTGACCCCCTGAGTCTGGAACATGGCATTGTCCCAGGAGACTGGGTATGGGTAAAGAGACACCGAGCCTGCACCTTGGAGAGACATTGGAAAGGGCCTTATGTGGTTGTGTTGTTTACCCCCACTGCTGTTAAGATTGATGGCATTGGACCCTGGGTTCATCACTCACACCTACGCCGGGTCAGCATTGAGGAACAGAAAGAGGCAGAGGAGTGGACAGCATGGCAGCACCCAGACAACCCCTTGAAGTTGAGCTTCTGGAGGAAGGATGTGGAACACCCGACTGTTCCGAGCAATAGTCTGGCTCCCCACTTGCATAAAAGACAATCCACACACCTCGTTCAAAATAACTTGGAAACTGATCCAGGCAGTAGCCCTTTCCTTTCTAACTGTAAGCATTGTGCTGGTTCGAGGGAACTCCCACCTCCCTTGGAAACAAACCTGGATGATCATTAACACAGAAACTGGTGAAGTAGCCAATGCCACATCCTCAGACCTCACCCTCCAGGGAACTTGGTTCCCTGATCTCCATGTGGACTTATGTGACATTGTGGGGGATGCATGGGACCCCTCAGATCAGAAACCTTTCCCTGGTTATAGGTGTAGGACCACCGGAGGTTGTAGTAATACCAGAAACCTAGGGTTTTACATCTGTCTCGCTCACTCGCAAGAAAGAGAGTGTATTGCCAAGTGCAGAGGTCCTGAAAGTGCCTACTGTAAAGCATGGGGGTGTGAATCTACTGGGTGGATCACGTGGACACCCCCATCAATGGAGACCTAATCTCAGTGAAGAGGGGTGGTAACATACAAGAAGTGGGACGAGGTTACTGCCAACAGAATGGTAAAAGGGTGGGCTGTGGGCCATGCTATAACAAAGACCAGTCGGGATATTCTGCCTCCCCATTAGCTACCCTAGGGGGATGCTGCAACCCATTGGTCATAAAGTTTACCCCCGTGGGGAAGAAGGCAAACTGGGAGACGGGAAAGACCTGGGGATTAAGGCTATACTGCTGTGGGTATAATCCTGGACTAATTTTCACTATCAAGCTAGTCCAGAGACCCCTGAGCATAACAGCATTGGGTCGTAACCAGGTACTTACCCCAAGTAGACAATCTGTTCAACCTACCAGCACCCCAAAGCCATGCTTAATGCAGGTTTCAACCATGAGCCCTGACACTGTGACTTTGCCACTGGGATCTGTCATTTTTCCAGCAGAGACCCTTGAGGACCACCTGTTAGCGCCTCTGAAACAATTCTACTTAGTCCTAAACAGCTCTAAGCCCAATATGACTAAATCCTGTTGATGGTGCTATCATGGAGCCCCACCATATTATGAAGGCATAGCAACTCTAGGGAATTACACTCCTTCCCACAACTCTGCTGAATGCCGATGGCAATCAAAGAGTACCTTAACCTTACAACATGGTACTGGACAAGGGCTCTGTGTAGGCCGTATCCCTGAATCTTACCAGCCCTTATGCAACTTAACGATGCTGCTGGGCAACTCGAGTCAATACCTATTTCCCCAACAGGATGATTGGTGGGCCTGTTCTACAGGACTCATGCCATGCGCCCACACAGAGGTAATCAGTAACTCCCAGGGTTTTTGCATTCTCATTAGGCTAGTTCCCAGGCTGTTGTACCATTCAGATGAGGACTTCTATCAGCAACTAAGAGGGGACACCCTGAGAGCCAAGAGGGAAACTCTATGGCCCTAACCCTAAGTATGGTTCTAGGTATGGGACTCATCAGAGCTGGAACAGGAACAGCTTCCTTAATAACTCAGAGCTGACATTACTCTAGTTTAAGAGCATCTATTGATTTGGATATTGAGAGACTGGAAACCTCCATCTCACACCTCACTTCTCTAGGGAAGTAGTGATGCAAAACAGGAGGGGATTAGATTTGATTCTCCTGCAGCAAGGAGAATTATGCATGGCCCTAGGTGAAGACTGCTGCTTTTATGTCGACCATTCAGGAGTAGTTAAAGAATCTATGACTAAGGTTAGGGAAGGGCTAGCAAAATGAAAGAAGGAACAGGAAACACAGCAGGGCTGGTTTTAGTCATGGTTTAACTCCTCTCCTTGGTTGACCACTTTAATTTCTACCTTGCTGGGGTCACTTATTTTAATCATGCTCCTAACCTTTGGTTCCTACATTTTGAATAAGTTGATAGCTTTTGTTAAGGACTGTGTAAGCACAGTCCAACTGATGGTGCTAAGGCAACAATATGAGAGAGTACCGACCCCAGAGGATGGATATGCGGGATGCCCTAATGAGTATGATTCCTCATTATGAACAACTAAAAGGGGGCATGTTGAGAACGAGTGCCATCCATGCAGCCCTCTTGTATAAACAAGCTATTTCGTGAACTGGGCTCCCAGGAAAAGGGCGTGGGAACACTGAGGATGCCAGCAGCTGCAATGGCACCTTCAAGGGCCAATACAGGTCAAATGGGATGTGCTGGGCCCCAGGTTTATCAAGGCTGTTCAGAGATATCTATCTGAGGAATGTGCAGCTGTCCAGAGAACCCATCTATCAAGGACAGGGGAACCTGACCGCTCTCCCTCATAATTTACTCCTTTCCTCCTCCCTGTTTCCTCCAGGATCATTCAGTTTTGGTGGGACCCAATAAGATGCAAATAAAGTGGAGGGACCAAACCAAAAGAGGACAAATATTTAATTATCTGAATTTTAACCAATAATGTACAGGTCCTTGTGTATGAATGCTGAAAAAGCTCTTAAATAGAGCGCTTTCTCACCACTTGGGGCCGCTTCCCCCCACAGCCATTGTATCGGTCTGAGGGGCTGGTTGTAGTCCAGGCTCGAGCTTGCTTTAATAAAACCTCATTGTGTGATTTGCAATACTGTGTGTTCACTTTGACTCTCCAGGGATTAGTCGGAACGGGACCCCAGCACCTCCTTTTCTATTTCCTGGTATACTTTGAGAAGTATTAGAATGAGTTCTTCTGTGAAGGTCTTGTAGAACTTGGCTAAGATTCTGTCTGGTCCTGGACTTTTCTTGGATGGTAGGTTTTCAATGGTTTCTTCTATTTCATTGCTTGATATTGATCTGTTTACATTGTGTATGTCCTTCTGGTTCAGTTTGGGAGGAGCATATGACTCTAGAAATTTGTCAATGTCTTCAGTAGTTTCTATTTTATTGGAATACAGATTTTTGAAGTAGCTTTTCATGTTATGTATCTCAGTGGTGTCTGTCATAATATTTCCTTTTTCATCACAAATTTTAGTAATTTGAGTTTTCTCTCTCCTCTTTGTTAGTGTGGCTAAGTGTTTGTCTATTTTGCTTTCTTTTTCAAAGAATCAACTTTTTGTTACATCAATTTTTTGGATTTTTTTTTTATTTTATTGATTTCAGCTCTCATTTTAATTATTTCCTGTCTTCTACTCCTTTTGCTGTTATTCTGTTCTTCTTTTTTCTAGGACTTTGAGCTGTAATGTTAGGTCATTAAGTTGTTGACTTTTTATTCTTTTCTTGAATGTGCTCCATGCAATAAATTTTCCCCTTAATCCTACTTTCATCATGTCCCATAGATTTTGATAAGTTGTATCATCATTCACATTTACCTCTAAGAATTTTTTATCTCCTCCCTGACATTTTCTGTTATTCATATTTCATTCAATAGCATATTATTTACTCTCCAAGTGTTCGAGTAATTTCTGTTTTTCATTTTGTCATTAATTTCTAATTTCATTCCATTGTGATTCAATAGAACACAAGGCAGTAACTCTATTTTTTTGCATTTACTAAGGGCTGCTTTGTAGTATAACATATGGTCTATTTTAGAGAAGATTCCATGTGCTGCTGTGAAGAAAGTGAATTCACTCATTGATGGATGGAATATTCTATATATGTCTATTAAGTCTAGGTTATTGATTGTGTTATTGAGTTCTATATTTCTTTCTTTGGTTTTTGTTTGGAAGATCTATCCAGTGGTGTCAGAGGTTTGTTAAAGTCACCCAGAATTATTGTTTTGTGGTCTATTTGATTCCTGGAATTGAGAAGGATTTGTTTGATATACATGGATACACCACTGTTTGGGGCATAAATATTTACCTTCATTTTGTCTTCCTGATTTATGGTTCCCTTAACCAGTATGAAATGTCCTTCTTTATCCCTTCTGACTAACTTTGGCTTGAAGTCCACTTTATCTGAAATAAGGATGGAAACCCCCGCTTTTCTACTGAATCTGTCTGCATGGTAGGTTTTTTCCCATCCTTTCACCTTTAGTCTGTGGATGTCTTTTTCTATGACATGAGACTCTTGAAGGCAGCATATTGTTGGGTCTTCCTTTTTAATCCGTTCTGCCAATCTATGTGTTTTGATTGATGAGTTTAGGCCATTAATGTTCAGGGTTATTATTGAGATACGATTTGTATTCCCAGTCATTTGGGCTTATTTTTGGTTTTTAACTTGGCTTGGTTTCTCCTTTGAACACATTTTTCTTTATGGTAGCTACTCCCTTTGCTGACCTGAATATAACTTTAAATAAGCTGAAGTCTGGCTTATTTTGGAGTCATTCTAACTTGCATTTAGGTGGGAGGCAGAACCTTATCTGAGGTAAAGCATGGCCCCTCACAAATCTTAAGTGTTCTAATTCTGATTGTGATTTTGACTTCCTTAAATATCATTTTAAGTTTACATATATTGTTCCCTGAGTCTATATGAGCATTAATCAACACAATTTAACATTATAACCAAAACACAAATCAAAGAAAGATTGAGAGAGCTCTTAAATTTCCTTTTGTGTGGAAAATGACAAAATGTTTTTTATGTTTCCTGATATTAACCTTTAAAGAAATCAAACTCTCACTAATTTTAAGAGATACATTTCATTTGAAAATTTTTATCTCAGTGGAAAAAGTAACAAATTTTACATATAGCCTACTAATAATAAGTCCTATAATAGAACATTAAATGATAGAAGCAAATCCCCAATAAAATTTACTCTTTATAAGTTTAAAATTACAATTAGAGGTAAGTTTAATTTGCAGAGGAGCAGCTTGATAAATTTCTGCTTTAAAGACTTGTATATCTGGAAGAAGTAAACACATTTAAAATACAAATAATGACCATTTCAATTACCTTAATACCTTTATATTAACCAAATTTAGTTTTTTAAAGAAAACTTTAGACTCTGTAATATAGTATAATACTCTAACAATAGTTGTTTAACCATAACTGTATAACCCCAATTCTCAAGAGTAATTTTTCTAAAGAAGAACATTTAACAGACATGATGTTAAGAGTAATTTAGTGTTTCTAAGAAATTCTTGTCATTTTAACATATAGATTAAACTTTTGGTTTATATCAGTATGTTAGTGTTTTACCTTAGGAAAAATCTTAACTAGCTTTAACTGATAAGCTCACATATATATAACCAACTTAGTTACATGCAAACTTGTTGAAATTTGCCCTTTGCTTACACATAGACTGTCTTAGCACTTACTTAGACCCTCATGTTTACCACATAAGCATTTTCTTACCCAGAAACAATTTGTGTTTCACTAAGTATATTTCCGTATGTATAATCTTTTATTTTTTCTTTCCTATCTGTTGACCCTTTGTTTTCACATCCTAAACATCTCTTAGGCAATTTCTGAATTTAGTTAAATTATTCCATTTTAACAATATGAAACCCTTTGCTGTTTATAGTACTCTAATTGAAACACAGTGAAATTTTGGATCCCTTTATATATAGAATCATACCTGATAGGGCTTAACTCTTAGCTACTTTGTTATTAGTGATGACACAAAGCAATTTTAAACCCTTTTTATTCACCAATCTATAAAAACACCAATAGCATTTAAGTATATTACCCCCTGGAATTTAAGGAGTTAAGAGTACTCAATGTTATTTAATAATTAGCATTTTAACTTTGCAAATTAATCAGATGTCTCTAAAAAACACATCTGAGAAATCTTGTATATGTTAAGTCTACTTTATTTACTGTAAAACCAAGATATCAGACCAGTGCATTAAACAGTATGTACTGACTCTTTCCTGTTGAAAAGTTCTAGAAACAATTGATATTAGACATTTATAAATGTCAATATTTCATTAATTTGACCACCTAGAGAGAGACTTGTTATTTTCAAAGATGTTTTACTTTTAATTAATTACCCAATTTAAATTGAACCTTTTTAAATCATGTGAATTAAAACTATATGGATCTATTTTTTAAATTTTAATTTTATGTATGCTTAATTTAAACATCATGAACATGATATATATATGCACATAGACAATATGACATCAGAAAACATGATATACACATAACACAAAAGCAAAGGCCTTGTAACATTTATCATTGAAATGTAAAAGATGTTCAAAAATAACTCTAGAGTTGGATAAAAAATAGAACTGATCAACAAATCATTAACGTACATATGTAGGATCAAAATTGTGAGCTCAAAATAGCATTTAAGAAAAACAAAACAAGAATCCTAGAAGAAAAATGATAATGACCATTAATTATATCATGAGAAAGACGAAGGCAGAGAGAAGGGGTGAGAGAGAGGGAGACAGTGAGTTTTTGTAGCAGTCCAGGAAAAAATTAAAATTGACATTTTTATCTTCACTCTCAGGTTTGTCCACCACTGAGCCTGATACAGGCTTCAACAAGGTCAGGTGGGGGAAAGTGTCTAGGGCTTTTTATCCCTTTTTCCTGGTTGGGAATCAGGTCAGGTTTGGATGTAGAAAACTATGAAACATTATCTCCCGCTATTCTTGAGAAATGGGGCTGCTTTATCATACTCCTGACTGCGACATGCCAAAGGTAGGGTTATTTCTTCCACACCAGCCACCTCCCATGGGGATTTTTTTTCCAGTAGGTGGAGCTGTTGGTCTACTCTTTAATTTGGGATAGGGTGGGGGGGCATGAGGAATGGGACCAGAGAGGATTCTCTCTCAAATTTAATTGCTTAGGAATGTCCTGTTCTCCCATTATTTGCAGAGAACAAAGAGGAGTAGCTGGAGAGGCATCTCTTTTGCTATCTGTGCTGCCTTTTCTTCACCATTTTTCCCAGGGTGTGGTGGTGGGGGGGACTACAGATTTTGTTTCACTTTTTTCTATAGTATGAGAGAGTAAAATTTTGGGGTCTACATTTTATGCTGCAAATGGATTACTGGGAGAAAATGAGACCCTTTTAAAACTTGGTGCTTCACAGAAGGAACTCCAGAGGAAGCAGAGAAGGCAATTCATTCCAAGGGTATAGAGGGGTGGGGGAAGCAGATGGTGGGAAGTCTTTTTACTCAGTGGGAGGCCTCTGTTATTATTGGCATCAGTTTTCTCCTCTTTAGAAGTTACAATGCTTGAAGCAGAGGCCTTAAGGATTATTTTCTTGTCTCTTGGTTTCACTTTAAGCTTGTGCTGCAAGAGAAGTGACTTTAAAGCAGCTAGCTGTGGAGTTCTCTGCTTGGGGGGGAGATTGGAGTAAACAAATCTCTCAAAACAAAAAGAAGGACTGTAAAGTAACCTGCAATGAGTATCTCTAAAACTAAGATATGGGACCCATGGGAATACTAAGAGAGCCTATCTTCTGACATACAGAGAAGTGTTTAGGATCCAATATGTCTCCTGTTTAGCGGGAACTTCCATGAGTCCTTATGTTATGGCTGTATGTCTACATGCTGTCTCCAGTAAAAATCTCCACAGAGAAATATGTGTTTACAAATTTGGGGGGTTCAATTCCTTATGTGTTTTATGGGAGAACCAAAAGTGAAAGTAGAGCCACTGTAAAGGGGGTGTATAACACACACCAGCGGTGATTAGGACAAAGAGAATGAACAGGGAAGAAAAGGACACCCTCACAGGACCATCAGCACATGAAACACAAAGGACCCTTACTAAGTTAGGGGGACTCGACAATCCCAAGGTGCATGAGTAGATGAGGCACGTTGCGAGCCAAAATATAGTTGTGCCAGGCTAGTTCAGATGCTGGTAAAGACGTGGAGTGAAGACCCCCACACTCCGGGAAGTGGGTGGAAGCAGCCTGCAAACTCATTTATTTTGGGAACAGCCATACATTTTATAAGTTGTAGTTCAATCACAATGTGCCACAGGGGATTAGACCACCAGGTTCCTATATGGGTTCTCTTGGTAACATTGAGTCAATTTGGGGCAGTTGTTTATTTTCCTAGGTAGAAGAAGTGGAATGCTCCTCCCTGAAAATTTTCCTTACACACTTGAGACATTCACTGCTACCAACCAAGAACTAGGATTTCTCCCAACAACCTAGAAGAAAAATATGCCATTAGATTATACTTGGTTTACTACTGAGTTCTCTTTATAATTTATCCTGTGTGATAAAGTGTCCTTCATATACCTTCAGGTAAATTCAGGCACAAGTGGAAAAATGACTTCATTAACTAGAATCTTTGATGTCCCAAGTTTCTTTTTCTAGTTCAGATTGCCAACTAATTTTTATATAAAAGGGCTTCAAAAGATTGTTTCTAATACTCTGTGTTTTAGTTTATTAATGTCACTTTTCACATATGACTTGGGACAATTTATAAAATTCTTAGTATGATCTAACCTATGTAGTCTAGAAAGAACTTTCAACTCTTCTATTTATACATTGATCAACAAAACTAAAATCATATTAATAATAATATTAATAATCATATGCAACATTCCCATCATCAGATGTTACTGTTTCAAGGCCCAAAACAAAGTTCAAAGACTGAGGGTCTATATAATTTCCAAAGCACTCATGAATATTCATTCCACACTTGTTGGTTATATATACTCTGCAGCTATTTCTATAAATCAGGACACAGAGATTCAGTAGAGATAAAATGATCCCTTGCTCACAGTAGTAAGCAAAGGAGTAAGGCTGGAGGCTGGGACACTTTCACTCGTAAACCAGAGTGATGTCAGTTTAACATATGACTTTCTTTCACATCCCCTTTCTCTTCTTAAACATTAGGTAGATGCTGCCTTTTGATCCTGAATCTATTCTTAACCAGGGAAAAGTGACATCATTGGACTGCTTTGATTTTCATGCTGTGTATTTTTCATGTGTTCTCACTCAGGCATCCTGATCTTGTCATACTCTACACTTGACATGGAAAATAGGAGAGCTGGTCAAAATATCACTTGGTGAATGGAGCATCCTGAGATTCAGGAACCTGGAACCTGGGAGCTGATAAGTGTAAACAGGGCCTAGGGCCACTTTACACGGACTGTTTGAGGACAAGCCACTTTGCCAACCTGTGTCCCTCGGTCAGGAGCTCATGGAGGTCTGGCCCCTGGTTGGTGTCAGCATGTCCCTGAGTGGGAAGGTGCTTCAGATATTAGTTGAGTAGAAATGAAACATCTCTCCACTGTTGTAATTTCTTCCTTACCTGGGACAGCCTCAAGGTCTGAACTTGAATATGATATTGGAATTTTCTGAAGTAGAATACAGATAAATTTAACTCTGCAGAGTTTTACAATAGATCATCTGAAGTTTGACAGAGACTTTGGTGAGAACATACCCAAGGAACTCTCAAAACACAATTCTCTTAGCCTATGATAAAAGCAAAACAAAACAAAACAAAACAAAAGGTGTGGGCAAACAAAGACCTCCGCTGTATAAGAAAATGCTCTGTAAGATCCCTAGACATTCTCTAAAGTTAGTTATCTTCCTGAATCATCTACATAAAGTTGTTCATTCATTTTCTCATTTGGCCAAGGACAATTCCATGTGGAAGTACACATAGTGCATTGTTCCAGGATGGAATGTAAACCATACATAAAATGTGTCCTGATTCACACAGTTGTGATTAATGGGAACAATGAAAAAAGAGGGAATTGACAGACTTAAGAAGTCAGCAACACTCAGGAGGTGATTGGGACTAAGAGTAAATGAGGCAGTACTTGCACAACATTATGACTACACCCAAGGTCACACAACTAAGTTGCTCACATAAAAACTTGCTTAATTTTATATTTGGTAACTATATTAGCTCAGTGTATTTTGGAAAAGTATGAATGAAGTTTTCCATAACAATTTTAGGCCATCATGCACAACATGATTTGTTGATTTGTAGTTTTATAATTATTTGGGAGGCATGTGCCTGTTATGGGACTTCATGCCCTTTCTTGCTCAAATGAGCTGTTAGTTCCCCCAGTTGAACTGCCACAGTTGACTCACAAAACTTCCTAACTGCTGGAACTGCACACAGTGCCCATTCCTGAGCTTCTTGACTAGCATCAGTCTTTCTGCTAACTCCCCATCCTTGCACTGAAACTTCTCCTCCAGCACATGATCATTTATGTCTTTGTCCTTTTCACATTCTGAGAAGAGACAAATGTGCCTTCCTCAGTGGACAGCTGGACATAGTGCTGTAGGCACTGCCTTCAGAGGAGGAGGCAGGCCCACCCCAGTGACAACAGGAACTTTAAGTCCCAGGCTATATGCAGGGATCTCCACCTTTTGAAATCTCCCCAAATACATTGTATTTGATTATCCTCAATTTATAGATGAGGAAAGAGAAGCTCAAAGACACAGGAAGTATCATAGTAGGGAAATTCCATGTATTTGGCAATCATGTTTACATCTGACTCTGAATTGTGGGGGCATCCAGAATTCTGTCCAGTGCTTGACAAAGATCCTCTGGAGGATGATTGCAAAGGCACATCCTAAAAGGAATTGCTGGATGTTTTGCTCCAGAGCATGGTGTTTTTTCTGCTGTGTTTTTCTGATAATATATTACTCATTTCAGTCTGAATGGATTGCTTAAGGGGATGAGGGGAATACAACAAAAATTCCAAAAAATATTACCTGTAATCTGAAAAACAGTGGATCTTTACCACTAACAAATTAAAAATAATTTTACAACCTTGCAATGAGTCCCTGAAAGCCTCTGGAGAAAATAGTTATAAATCTGCCTTTCTCTCCAACAGACTGGTTAAATTTTAATGATGGTTTTATTCATATGTGGTGGTAAGGAAAGAGAATAAGGTTTCACAACATTCCTTCCTTCCTACAAAGAATATGTCACCCCTATAATAAATGTTGGCACACAATAACCATTGAGACCGCTGTCCTCCTGTAACCCTTAACTCAGCAACTTAGATATTAACCAGAGGGACCTAACAAAAATGGTCACATGAGATTACTTGTCTATCACTTTAACTGTGAGAATAATAAGAATAGTCTTAGGTCACAAAGAGTTTAGATATTAAGGAAATAAACATCATCAATGTAGTTAGATATTCTTAAAACAATTGTGATTAGGTAAGGATGATCTGTAGGGTTGTTGTTTTCAGCCTATGCTTTGGAAACTTCTTTAATATTAACCACAAGACTGCCATTATAGCCTGAAGAAAAATGTATATAAACCCAGCATTCCCCAGAATAAAGTGGGAGTGATTGCATCAGAACTAGAGTCTGTGTCTTTCATTCTCCATCCATCACCGACACTGTCTCCCCATGCCCTGTTTACCAGTGTGGAACCCATGGACTCCTGCTAGGGCTGGACCCTGGCACTGAATCCTCAACTACTGTAATTGTCAAAGCCCCCTGAGTCAAATACTAAGCTGGGAATGAAGCATAGGCTCTCTGTCAATTCAGGAAGGCCCCTAGGACTTCAGGGTTGAAGTTTCAATTGTGCTCACAACTTTAAAAAGCATCTCCAACATAAAAAGTTTTATCTTAATACACTTGTGCAAAGTATAATGCTTAAGACTGTAAATGTCTGAATGAAATATGCCTAACACTAATAAAGTTTGTATTAAATGTGAAGTAATAGAAGTGTTTAGTGATAGTAAACTATCAGTGTTTACTCTATGCCAGGCACTCATGTAAGAACAAAAAGAGAATTAATACCTACATGATAACTTATAAATGTAGGTACTATAATATACCACTTAAACAGAGTACGATATTGAAGAAAAGACAAGAAACCTGAATTAGACCCCAGGAGACTGGCTGGTGCCATACTCTAATCACAGTTAATAGTATCTTGAGGGATATATTTCTTCATATTTTTCCTACAATTGTACTATAATTCTAAGAAAAATTTACTAAAATATAGTCTGCCTTTTCCCAAAATTAATTTCTTGAATTCCTTAACTACTTTCTGTACATTTTTTATTCCTTCCATATGAAAAAAAAAGCCAATAAATTTTTGGGAAAAAATGTAGGTAAATGAGGCAAATTTGAGCCAGGTTATTTCTTACCATAGTGATTAGCACAGGTCCTTCTCCCATGGTTCCTTTAGTCCCAACAGTCCACCTTACTGATAAGCCACTGGGCTCCCATTGCCAAACTGATGGTTGGAGGGAAGAGCCTCAAACCTTCTGAGCAGCTTGGGTTTTACTGGGGCTGATGGTCTTCTCCACCTAGATTTATTCTCACCTTGACCACATAGCACATATTTCAGACAGTACAGCAGCTTCTAGAATGTTTGGCGATTTAGCAATCCTGAAGGTTCAACAGCTCGGACAGACCTATAGGGTGCTAAAGATTCTCTGATGTCCCAGGAACATTTTTTTTTTTGGTACCAGGGATTGAACTCAGGGTCACTCAAACACTGAGCCACATCCCCAGCTAGAGCCACATCCCCAACCCTATTTTGTATTTTATTTAGAGACAGGGCCTCACTGAATTGCTTAGTTTTTTTTCTTTTCTGAGACTGGTTTTCAACTTGCTATCCTCCTGCCTCAGCCTCCTGAGTTGTTGGGACTACAAGTGTGAACCACCACACATGGAGAAATCTTATATTGCACTTCAGGGAGAAGACTCTTCTGCATTCATAAGAAGAGGCTGTGACCCTGAAAATGGGGATTTCTCACCAGCAGAGTTCCCAGTCATGAATTTGTCACTTCTGGATACCACTATTTTATTAAATGCAAGGCTGTACTTGAGCTCCTTTAAATAAGGTACTGTGCACTGCCCCACTGGTGCCCAGCATAACCAGAAAGTGCTGTCCACTTATACTCAACAGAAGCTGGAACTAAGTGGAAAATCATTAGTCCCAGACTCTTAGACCAACACACTTATTATATGCCTGTAGGATCTGATATGATACAGAGGATCCTAGTAAAAATGGTGTGAGCTATTTTTGATAAGAACAAGCAATTTATGCCTCCAATAGCAGTCAGTAGCTGGGATATTAACCATATTCCCACTCTATACCTATGAGTAAACTAGAAGATGCTATAGTCCTTCTGCCTCATTTTCCCATTGTCAGAAAATTGAAGGTAAAATACCAATCCCTAATTTCTACAAATATGTTAACGATGGAATTACATGAAATCAGAGGAAAATCAAGTTGGAGAACATCTTTTTTCTCAGAGGAAACAGCTGATCACTCATCACTTGTTGACTGTGACCCCATCTACAATTTACAGTATTTCAGTTGGTTGACCAGACAGTAGGTTGTAGATTTAGATACAAGAAATTTTTTAGAGGTCTCAAAACTACTATCTGTTCTCTTTCAGTTGAGACTAAAATTCCTGTTGATTTCTGGGAGATTCATTTCTGTCTATAGATCATGTGAAGAACTGACAGATACTGCCAAGATGATATTTGAGACAGAACAGGCACAGTCTGGAACTACAGTGAAGAAACGCAAATGGGTTGAAGACAAATGAAATCAAATAAGTTTCACAAGACCTAAGGAACTACAATAGACTAATCATTAAATAACTTTTGAGAAAAGGTTGATCAATACCCTGTAACTTTACCAATATTGAACAAAACAAGGCTCTAGATGCCAAAGCTCAGAGCTAAAGTCTCTGCCTATAGCTCAGACTCAGACACAGAAATGAGGAGGTAGGACCAGTGCTCCAACTAACAGTCTAACAGATGGTTGGAGATGTCATAGAATGTGGGGAAACCATGACTTTCAGTTGTCTTATGCAGGCTGACCCACAGGCCACCTGATCTCTTAAGAAGGCCATCACACATGTGGACCTCCAACTCATCTCCCAGTCTCAACAGTTATATAGCCTTATACCAATGCAGCCAACCTCTCTTTCACCAAGCAACTAAGCATGCTTCATGTTTCTTCTTTTTGCATGAGCAGAAATAGTTTCCCAACATGATATATATTTCCTCAGCACTACACAGAAGTCAGCTCACCATTTATTTAACATTAAAATGGATCTTAAGGCTTTTCCTTAAGTGAAATAAGTCAACAATCTTTAACAAAGTTAAAAAGTTAATTTAATGAAGAAAAACAGTCACTATAATCAATGGTGCTAGAACAACTAGACATCCACATTTTAAAAACATCTATACTGAGATTTTAAACCTTTCATAAAATGGATCACAGATAAAAGTGTGAGGTATAAAACTATAAGACTCCTTGTTATGGTGTGGATGTATTTTGAATATGTCCCCCAAAATTCTTGTGATGAAAACTTGCTGCCCACCATACCAGTATGGAGGTATGAGATTTTTAATTGATGGTTAGATCAGGGGGCACCACCTTCAACAATGATTAATGTAGTTCTCCAAGCATGAGAGGACTGGGTCAGTTCCTGTGAGATTAGGTTTTGTAAAAGAGGAGACTCCTCTGTCTCCTGCTTCTTCTTTCACCTTATGGCATCTCTAGCACACACTTCCACTGTGTGCTGCCATCTGCCATGTTGTGACAAACCACAGCCTCAGCCAGGTGCCCAACTAACCTCTAAAACAGTGAGTCAAAATAAACTCTTTCCTTTATAAACTACCCAGACTCAAATATTTTGTTAAAGGAGCACAAAATGGACTAAGATGCAACTAAAAATACAATGAGAAAATCTAAGTGAATTTTGGTTTGGTGATATCTTTTAGATACAATACCAAAAACAAAATGTGTGAAGGAAAAATATTGGCAAGTTGAAGTTCACTGAAAAAAAAAAAAAAAACTTAGGCTCCATGAAAGGTGCTGTTAAGAAATTGAACAAACAGTACACAGACTTGGTGAAAATATTTGCAAAATACAAATTTTATGAAGGGCTGGTATGCAAAATATATTAAAAAAACTCTTAAAACTCAATGATATTAAAGTAAACAATCCAATTAAAAATGGGTAAGAGATCTGACACCTCACCAAAAAAGGGAATACACATGATGTAGACTGAACATATAAAAGGGAGTCCAAAATTATTTTTCATGGGCTGGGGTTGTAGCACAGTGATAGAGTGCTTGCCTAGCATGTGTGAAGCACTGGGTTTGATTCTCAACACCATATATAAATAAATGCAATAAAGGTCCATCGACAACTAAAAATTATTTTTAAAAAATCATTTTTTATTATGCCATTGAAAATTAAACAAAAATGAGATTCTGCATACCTATCACAATAGTTAAATTTTTAAAAAGTAACAGTACCAAATGGTGCCAAAGATGTGGAACATAGGAACTTTCAGTCATTGCTGGTAGAAATGTAAAATTATATAGTCACTTTGGAAAACAGTTCATCAGTTTATTACAACATTAATTGTAATCTTACCATATAATAAAGTGATTAGAGACTGAGTCATTAAAAATGTGATGAAAATGTATATGCACAAGAAAACTTTTCATGAGTGCTTAGAGTAATTTTATTCATAACTTTCAAAACACTAGAGGTAACCAAGATATCCTCCACTAAGAGATGGATGAACAAACTGTGATTCCTAAAATGGAAGAATATTAGGAAAGAGAAGGAAGTGAGCTATGGAGCCATGAGAGAACATGGAGGAACTTTATCTAATGTGAGAAAGAATTCAGTGTGCAAATTTATATACTATCTGATATACCATTCCAACTGGAGAACATTCTGGAAAAGTCAAAACCATACAGATAGTAAAGTGATCAGCAGTTGCCAAGGGTGAGAGAGGAGGGAGGATAAACTGGTGAAGCACAGAGAAGTTTTCAGTGGTAAAATTATCCTGTGTGAAACTGTAATGGGGTTAAAGGCTATCCACATTTGTCATAACCCACAGAACAATTCAGCACAAAAATTAAAATCTAATTTAAACCAGGCACTTTAATTTAAAAAGATATATAAATATTTTTCATCAATTGTAACAAATATACACTTTAAAACAAGACACTAATAACAGGGAAATGTGTGCATGGAGAGGAGTATGTGGAAACTGTACTTTCTGATCAACTTGTATATAAGCCTACAAGTATTCTAAACAAATGTCATGGCTGGACAGCCCCAAATCAAAGTGTTGGTGGTATCCTGTGATAGAAAAGTCAATACTCCTTTTAGGGGTGTACCAACCTGGATTCAGAGTCATTTCTTATTTCCATGCTTGAGTCCTGAGTGTCCCCTGGAATCCAGATAGGTTGAGGTAGCCTCTGTGCTCTGAAAAGTGAAGAGAGACCAGTGGCATATGTTAGGAAAGGAAGAAACCACCTCTTAGGGCAGAACTCAGTGAATATAAACACTGAGTCTTCACAACATCCCAGCCACAACCATAGTCAAAGAAGGAGGAGACCAGGAGGAATGGAGGGTTACAGAATGAAAGATAATAGAAACTTCAGAGAATGGTAAATTTTGAGAGAGAATCAGAAGTTGAATGAGAATCTAGAAGAAGACTAAAACATACTGGTGTGGCCTTGAACCACCTATCTTTTTTATTAACAGTCAAGTACTGATTATAGCACAGAGAAAAAACTCTGTGGAGTCATAGGCTGTTACCATTGGGGGAGAAGATGATCCATAGCTCCTTATTCTACTCTGAAAACCCACTGCTACTGCAGACTTATCTTTGTTCAAATTTAGTTTCAGACATGATTGGTTGAGTCACTTGACACCCAAATGCTAATTCATGACCTTCTCCACTTATTTCTCTTCCCTCAGAAACTGCCTCACTGTAGGTGGCAGCCATAGCCCCTTGGTCTGTTATAACCCATCTGCCATTCTTCAGTACATGTCACTTTTCAAATTCACTGTAAGTCTCCCAGGACCCAATAGTCTAGCATGTAGGAGGGACATGGTTGTACCTCTATGTGTTGCTTCTATGCCTCCAGAGGTGGAGTCCATGAGTCAGGCAACTGGGCTTTGTTCCACATGCCACCCTTCACCAAGTGCAGGACCTGGCACCTAAGAGCTCCCAGTAAATGCTACATGAATAAGGCATTCTGCCACAATGTCCTGGTGGGGAATGGACCAAGAATTTACACATTGGACATGAAATGTCTTCAGCACTGAAAAAAGCTGTGGCCATTAAATCTTATACTCAGAGATTTCTCTTTCTCTCACACACACACACATGTACACACTCACACATCTTGTAATATAGTCATTTTTCTGTGATTCTCTGGACAGAAAATAAACTATGTAAGCAATGCTGTTTCTCAGGCTCCTTAATTCCTTCAACAATTGGCTCAAGTTTTTATGTCCTAGTGGAAGAAGCTTTAGTATATGACCAAATATGAACACTTTTATCCTTTACATATAGCTAAAATGATCACCACCAAATCTCTCTCATTTTGAAACTTCCAGCACCTAAAAGACTACAAAATACAAGTGGCTATCACAACTTTCTTTGGAAAGTCTGAAATGGTGGTAAAGATGGAAGGAAGGTAGCTTAGGGAGAAAGTAAAAATGCCCCAAAAAGCAAAGGGGAGAGTGGGAGAGATAGAAATATGGAGATACCAGGCATTTAAAAGATAATTTTACTGCCTTTTCCTGTCACCTAGCATCTTAATTCTGCAGCATTTCTGTGTTTTATTTTACTGTCCCAACCTCTGTCTCACTCTCTCCCTCCTTTATAGTGTGGAGACAGAACCCAGAGCCTTGAGCATGCTAGGTAACCTGACTTTACCTAACCTTCAGGCATTTGATCTTGTGAGCTTTCTTGTCATTATTGGGAGAATAGGATAGGTTTGTTAGTGACTGAGAGTCAAGTCATGATGTTACTGGATTCCTTGGAGTTTCCTAGCAAGTAGCTTCCTTCCCACTTCTCTCCCCTTGCAGGGCAACTGCTTTGCAGGCAGAGCTTCAGAGGATATGGGCACCAAGGTCCTGAACTCAAGGACTAATCCAGATGGAGTTGCCAGGGTGCATCCCACTGTGGACTTGCAGGACAGCCACACTGGGGGTAGTAGTAGTCAGGTTAACCAGTGAGATCATCATGAAGACTTTCCTCTTTGAAGGCCCCAGATCAGGTTTTCCACCTCTTCTGCATAAAGAGCTTTTACCATAGAGCTATTCTTATGATTAATCTGCAAGTTTTTGCATAGAATTTGAGTTCCTTTATGAGGCCAACCATCCTCAGCTGCCAATGACCAGGCTTCACTCCTTTTGAAGACTGAAATTCAGAACTTTTTCTCTAAAAGATGCCCCTTCCTCTCTTTTCCCACCAGAACTACCCTAGCTTAAGGTATTGCTGTCTGATGAAGAGGCCAGTTCTCCTCCAGTCTTCCCAGGCTGAGAAAGGAAGATTTTCCTCAGTTTTCAATATCCAAACACAGAAGATGAACTACCTTGCTCTGTGATCATGTTATGAATGGTTTGTTGTGGCCATAGCAGCCTTGGCTTGAATCCAAACCAACTGAGTTAACAAGCTTGCTGCTGTTTTTCTTAACAGTCTTCAATTTAAGCCAACAATATCATGGAATTTTCCCCTTTTGATATGAAGACACTGAACAGGAGCGTAAGTATCTCACAACTTCTCATGGTAGCATTGTAGGGGAATTCGAGTCTTTGTTCTTCCTTAATGTGGGGAAAACTCTGTAAATCACTTGTAAATCTGTTTAAAAGTCTGCAGAGAAGTTTTGTTCTTTCCAGTACTGAGGGAGAAAGCACCAGGGATAGGCAGTGAGCAAGGGAAGGCAAATAGAGAGACCATATATCTGGGACTTCTAACTGTAATGTATGCATAAGACTCAAGAAAAGAATCCTGCATTTCCATGGAAAGAAGATTGTTGCTAAAAGTTTGAGCAACTGATATCCTTCTGCTAGGAAACAACAGAACCCCTGTTTTTCATCATCCAGTTTGCTCAGTCCTTTAACTTTTGTTGATTGTTTAATTATTGTAAAGTGACACTGCTATTTTCTTCTGGTAAAAACTCTCTGTGACTACTAACATGTTAACGTTAGTGTAGTCATCATCATAATCAGAACACAAGTTTCATTTCTTTGAAAACCTTCTCATGCTCTCTCTTTACCATCACATCTTTCCCCAAAACAAGCCTGGCACCTGCCAATCTATTCATCACCATAGTTTTGTCTTATTGACCATAACAGACTCTCATAATACCTAACTATTAAGGACTGGCTTCTTTCACTCAATACATGACTTTGAGATTCTTCCAAATTGTTCCACATATCAATAGTTTACTTCTTTCTTTATATTTTTGTGTACTGGGGATTGAACTCAGGGGCACTCAACCATTGAGCCACATCCCCAGTCCTATTTTGTATTTTATTTAGAGACAGGGTCTCACTTACTTGCTTAGTGCCTCACTGTTGCTGAGGCTATGAACCTCCTGTCTCAGCCTCCAGACACTGGGATTATGTGTGTTGGCCACCATGCCTGGTTCATTCCTTTATTTTTTGCTGAGGGTTCCATTCAGTGGAAATATCACTGTTTTTCTATTAATTAGTTGAAAGACTTTTGTGTTGATTTTAGTGTGAGGCTACTACTATTAGAACTGCTACGAACATCCCTGTAGAGGATTTTGTGTGAACATATCTTTATTTTTCTAAGGTACAGATGTCCAGGAGTGGGCCTTCTGAATCATACAAGTATCCTTAACTTGATAAGAAACTTCTAAATCTTTTCCAGAGTGAATGTACCATTTTGTACTCATACCACCAATGTGTGAAGGTTGCTCGCTACTCTGAACAGCTCATCTTTTGATATTTCTAATGGAAGTGCAGAGGTGTTTCACTGTGATTTTAATTTGCATTTTCCTTCTGTCTGATGATGTGGAATTTCTCAACATGTGCTCATCTGCTGAAATGTCTGCTCATGTCTTTTGCCTTTTTGTTGTTGTTGTTGCTGTGTGTTTCCATTTAATTTTTATAGTTCTTTATATATTCTAGTAAAAAGTCCTTTGTTGTATTTGTGCTTTATATATTTTTCTCTAAATTCATAGATTTTTGTTTTCTTAACTAGTTTTTGACTAAAACAATTGTAAAATGTATCTCAAAAATTGTAAGAACTTCCTTTCATGACTACAAACTTGCGATTGCATTAAAAAATTAAATAAGGACTAAATAATTCTCAAGGAGTGTAAAAGGAGAACAAGGGGTGAAGGCTTAAGAGTAGGAATGTCTACTCTTAAGAGAAACCTAAAGAAGAGAAACATTTCTTTACATGGCATACTGTCTACTGAAAGGACTCCAGTCCTTGAATCTCCAGCCACAACTAGTCCTTCATTTGATGGCCTCAAGTCCTGAACCTCTCCCCTCATTCTAACCTCTACAAGCCCAGCAGGCAAACTGTCTGAAAGGGAAGATAATGAGGGAAGGAGGAAAGCATGTACCTGCCAGTCAACTTTAAGCCATTAAATTCCAAGTTTTCAATTCTGCCAATATTTTAATAAAATTGACACAGATGTGTTAATATAGTTTGGAAAGTTTATTCTAAAGCTTATTATATAATTTATTATCATTAATATTATTGTTAGTATTTTTAAATATCAATGATCCTTTGCCTATTACATTTCTCAGAATATTAGAACTCTAAAACACAAATATGTATTTCAAAGTTACATAAGTTCTATATTCATGGTTCAATGTAAAATTTTTGGTGTCATAAATGAGATGAGAAGACATAATGGGTTAAGAAAAGCAGCTCTCTGATTTAGTGACTACACATATTATAAGGGATTTCCCCATGCCACTGAGAAGACTGTAAATCAATTTAGCAAAAACAAATAAAGCAAACAACTTCAGACTTTCTGGGTGGACAGCATTCTTGGCTGGATCTGTCAGGGTTTAAACAGCATGCAAGAAAGATTCCACAGTGGACAAATGAGGTGTCTCCACCCTGGCAACTAAAAACTACCCTCTTGGCTCCTTGCTGGTCCCTTTCTTTCTTTTTCTCTTCCCTTGCTCCTTTCTCCTTTCATGACCTTCTTTGGCCTCTGACTTTCTTTCCAAAAACTCCAAAATGAGCTCTTCTTCTAACCCTACTTTGAGGGGTTTATATTTTCCAGACTTTTGTAACCATGGAAAGTTTTAAAAATGGAAGAAAAAATATCAAAACTTCTTCTGAAGGCATGTGGTGAAGAACATCTTAACTAGGT